>NC_142502.1:112060000-112092500 GCF_057876585.1 Rhinolophus sinicus
ACCCTAAACCTACCCCTACCCCTAACCCTAACCCTAAGCCTAATCCTAACCCTATCCCTAACCCTAACCTAACCCTAACCCTAACCCTAACCCTAACGTAAACCTAACCCTAACCCTAACCCTAATCCTAACCCTAACGCAAACCTAACACTAACCCTAATCCTAAACCTAACCCTAAACCTAACCCTAACCCTAACCCTAACCCTAACGCAAACCTAACCCTAAACTGAACGTTTACCATAAAACCCTAACGCTAAACTTAACCCTAAACCTAACCCTAAACCTAAACCATGGCCTTATCCCTAACCCAAACCCTAACCGTAACCCTAACCCTAACGCAAACCTAACCCTAACCCTAACCCTAAACCTAAGCCTAAGCCTAACCCTAACCCTAACCCTAACCCTAACGCAAACCTAACCCTATCCCTAACCCTAACCCTAACCCTAACGCAACCCTAACCCTAACCCTTACCCTAAACCTAACCCTAACCCTAAACCTAACGCAAACCTAACCCTAACCCTAAATCTAACCCTAACCCTACACAAAGCCTAACCCTAACGCAAACCTAACCCTAACCCTAATCCTAACTCTAACCCTAACCCTAACCCTAACGCAAACCTAACCATAACCCTAACCCTAAACCTAACATTAATCCTAACTCTAACGCAAACCTAACCGTAATCCTAACCCTAACCCTAACCTTAAACATAAACTTAACCCTAACCCTAACGAAAATTTAACCCTAAAGCTAACCCTAAACCTAACCCTAACCATAACACTAACCCTAACTTTAAAACTAAACCCTAACCCTAAACCTAACCCTAACTCTAACCCTAATCTAAACCTAACCCTAACCTAAACACTAAACCTAACATGAAAACTAAGGTTAACCCTAACCCTAACCTAACCCTAACCCTAACCCTAACACTAAACCTAACAATATCCCTAATCCTAACCCTAACCGTACCCCTAACCCTAACCCTAACCATAATGCAAAACTAACACTAACCCTAACCTTCATCGTAAACCCTAAACCTAACCCTAAACCTAACCCTAACACTAAACCTAACGCAAAACTAACCCTTACCCTAACCCTAACCCTAAACATAAACCTAACCCTAACCCTAACCTTAACGCTAACCTAACCCTAAACTTAACGTTAACCATAAAACCTAACGCTAAACTTAACCCTAACCCTAACCCTAACCCTAACCCTAAACCCTAGGCCTATCCCTAACCCTAACCCTAAACGTAACCCTAAACCTAATGAAAACCTATCTCTAAACCTAACCCTAAACCTAACCCTAACCCTAACCTTAACCCTAAAGCAAACCTAAACCTAACCCTATCCCTAACCCTAACCCTAACGCAAACCTAACCCTAACCCTAACCCTAACCCTAACCCTAATGCAAACCTAACTCTAACCCTAAACTTAAACCTAAACTTAACCCTAACCCTAACGAAAACTTAACCCTAAAGCTAACCCTAAACCTAACCCTAACCATAACACTAACCCTAACTTTAAAACTAAACCCTAACCCTAAACCTAACCCTAACTCTAACCCTAATCTAAACCTAACCCTAACCTAAACACTAAACCTAACATGAAAACTAAGGTTAACCCTAACCCTAACCTAACCCTAACCCTAACCCTAACACTAAACCTAACAATATCCCTAATCCTAACCCTAACCGTACCCCTAACCCTAACCCTAACCATAATGCAAAACTAACACTAACCCTAACCTTCATCGTAAACCCTAAACCTAACCCTAAACCTAACCCTAACACTAAACCTAACGCAAAACTAACCCTAACCCTAACCCTAACCCTAAACATAAACCTAACCCTAACCCTAACCTTAACGCTAACCTAACCCTAAACTTAACGTTAACCATAAAACCTAACGCTAAACTTAACCCTAACCCTAACCCTAACCCTAACCCTAAACCCTAGGCCTATCCCTAACCCTAACCCTAAACGTAACCCTAAACCTAATGAAAACCTATCTCTAAACCTAACCCTAAACCTAACCCTAACCCTAACCTTAACCCTAAAGCAAACCTAAACCTAACCCTATCCCTAACCCTAACCCTAACGCAAACCTAACCCTAACCCTAACCCTAACCCTAACCCTAACCCAAATCCTAACCCTAACGCAAACCTAACCCTAACCGTAAAACTAAACCTAAACCTAACATTAAAACTAACCTTAACCCTAACCCTAACGCAAACATTCCCCTACCCCTAACCTAACCCTAACGCTAACCCTAAAACTAACCCTAAACCTACCCCTACCCATAACCCTAACCCTAACCCTAACCCTAACCCTACCCCTACCCCTACCCCTAACCTTAACTCTAACCCTAAACCTATCCCTAAACCCTAACCCTAACCCTAACCCTACCCTAACCTAAACCTAACCCTTACCCTAACCTTAATTCCTAAACCTAACCCTAACCTAACAATAACAAAAACACTAACAGTAACCCTCACCTAAGCCTAACACTAAACCTAACCATAAAACTAAACCTTACCCTAACCCTAACCCTAACCCTAACGCAAACCTAACCCTAAACCTAACCGTAACCCTAACCCTAACCCTAACGCAAACCTAAACCTAAACCTAACCTTAACCCTAACCCTAACCCTAACGCAAACTTAAACCTAACCCTAACCCTAACCCTAACCCTAACCCTAAAGCAAAATTAAACCTAACCCTAAACCTAACCCTAACCCTAACGCAAACCTAACCCTACCGCTAAACCTAAACCTAACCTAACCTTAAAACTAACCTTAACACTAAACCTAACGCATACATAACCCTAACCTTAACTCTACCCTAATCCTTAACGGAAACATAAACCTAAACAAACCCTACTAACGCAAACTTAAACATTAATCCTAAAACTAAACCTAACCATAACCCTAACCGTAATGCTAACCTAACCCTAACCCTAAACCTAGCCTAAACCTAACCCTAACCCTAATCCTAAACCTAACCCTAACCCTACCCATAACCCTAACCCTAACCCTAACCCTAAACCCTAGCCCTAACCCTAACCCTAACCCTACCCCTAACCCTAACCCTGATGCAAACCTAACCCTAACCCTAACCCTAAACCTAAGCCTAAACCTAACCCTAACCCTTACCTTAACCCTAACGCAAACCTAACCCTAACCCTAACCCTAATTCTAACCCTAACCCTAACTCAACCCTAACCCTAACCCTAACCCTAAACCTAACCCTGACCCTAAACCTAACGCAAACCTAACACAAACCCTAACCCAAACCTAACCCTAACTCTAACCCTAAACCTAACCCTAACCCTAACGTAAACCTAACCCTAACCCTAACCCTAATCCTAACCCTAACACAAACCTAACCCTAACCCTAAACCTAAACCTAAACTTAAAACTAAACCTAACCCTAACCGTAACCCTAAACCCTAACCCTAACCCTACCCTAACCTAACCCTAACCATAACCCTAACCCTAAACCCTAAACCTAACCCTAACCTAACACTAACCCTAACCCCAACCCTAAACTAAGCCTAAATCTTACCCTAACCCTAAACCTAAACCTAACACTAACCCCAACCCTAACCCTAACCCTAACGCAAACCTAACCCTAACCCTAACTCTAACCATAACCCTAACACTATCCCTAACAGAAACATTACTCTAAACCTAACCCTAACCCTAACCCTAACGCATACCTAACCCTAACCCTAACCCTAACCTTAACCCTAACGCAAACCTAAACCTAACCCTATCCCTAACCCTAACCCTAACGCAAACCTAACCCTAACCCTAACCCTAACCCTAAACATAACCCTAACCCTAACCCTAACGCAAACCTAACCCTAACCGTAAAACTAAACCTAAACCTAACATTAAAACTAACCTTAACCCTAACCCTAACACAAACATTCCCCTACCCCTAACCTAACCCTAACCCTAACCCTAAACCTAACCCTAACCCTACCCCTACCCCTACCTCTAACCTTAACTCTAACTCTAAACCTATCCCTAAACCCTAACCCTAACCCTATCCCTACCCTAACGTAAACCTAACCCTTACCCTAACCTTAAACCCTAAACCTAACCCTAACCTAACACTAACCAAAACACTAACAGTAACCGTCACCTAAGCCTAACACTAAACCTAACCATGAAACTAAACCTTACCCTAACCCTAACCCTAACACAAACATAATCATAACCCTAACCCTAACGCAAACCTAACCCTAAATCTAACCGTAACCCTAACACTAACCCTAACGCAAACCTAACCCTAACCCTAACCCTAACCCTAACCCTAACCCTAACCCTAACCCTAACACAAACCCTAACCTTAACGCAAACCTAACCCTAAACCTAACCCTAACCCTAACGCAAACCTAAACCTAACCCTAACCCTATCCCTAACCCTAACCCTAACCCTAACCCTAACCCTAACCCTAACCCAAATCCTAACGCAAACCTAACCCTACCCGTAAACCTAAACCTAACCCTAACCTTAAATCTAACCTTAACCCTGAACCTAACGCAAACCTAACCCTAACCCTAACCCTACCTTAACCCCTAACGGATATATAACGCTAAACAAACCCTACAAACGCAAACTTAACCCTAAATCCTAACACTAAACCTAACCATAACCATAACCCTAATGCTAACCTATCCCTAACCCTAACCCTAACCCTAACCCTAACCCTAACCCTAACGCTAACCTAACCCAAACCTAAACCTAATCCTAATCGAAACCTAACCATAACCCTAAACTAACCGTAACCCTAATGCTAACCCTAAACCTACCCCTACCCCTAACCCTAACCCTAAGCCTAATCCTAACCCTATCCCTAACCCTAACCTAACCCTAACCCTAACCCTAACCCTAACGTAAACCTAACCCTAACCCTAACCCTAATCCTAACCCTAACGCAAACCTAACACTAACCCTAATCCTAAACCTAACCCTAAACCTAACCCTAACCCTAACCCTAACCCTAACGCAAACCTAACCCTAAACTGAACGTTTACCATAAAACCCTAACGCTAAACTTAACCCTAAACCTAACCCTAAACCTAAACCATGGCCTTATCCCTAACCCAAACCCTAACCGTAACCCTAACCCTAACGCAAACCTAACCCTAACCCTAACCCTAAACCTAAGCCTAAGCCTAACCCTAACCCTAACCCTAACCCTAACGCAAACCTAACCCTATCCCTAACCCTAACCCTAACCCTAACGCAACCCTAACCCTAACCCTTACCCTAAACCTAACCCTAACCCTAAACCTAACGCAAACCTAACCCTAACCCTAAATCTAACCCTAACCCTACACAAAGCCTAACCCTAACGCAAACCTAACCCTAACCCTAATCCTAACTCTAACCCTAACCCTAACCCTAACGCAAACCTAACCATAACCCTAACCCTAAACCTAACATTAATCCTAACTCTAACGCAAACCTAACCGTAATCCTAACCCTAACCCTAACCTTAAACATAAACTTAACCCTAACCCTAACGAAAATTTAACCCTAAAGCTAACCCTAAACCTAACCCTAACCATAACACTAACCCTAACTTTAAAACTAAACCCTAACCCTAAACCTAACCCTAACTCTAACCCTAATCTAAACCTAACCCTAACCTAAACACTAAACCTAACATGAAAACTAAGGTTAACCCTAACCCTAACCTAACCCTAACCCTAACCCTAACACTAAACCTAACAATATCCCTAATCCTAACCCTAACCGTACCCCTAACCCTAACCCTAACCATAATGCAAAACTAACACTAACCCTAACCTTCATCGTAAACCCTAAACCTAACCCTAAACCTAACCCTAACACTAAACCTAACGCAAAACTAACCCTTACCCTAACCCTAACCCTAAACATAAACCTAACCCTAACCCTAACCTTAACGCTAACCTAACCCTAAACTTAACGTTAACCATAAAACCTAACGCTAAACTTAACCCTAACCCTAACCCTAACCCTAACCCTAAACCCTAGGCCTATCCCTAACCCTAACCCTAAACGTAACCCTAAACCTAATGAAAACCTATCTCTAAACCTAACCCTAAACCTAACCCTAACCCTAACCTTAACCCTAAAGCAAACCTAAACCTAACCCTATCCCTAACCCTAACCCTAACGCAAACCTAACCCTAACCCTAACCCTAACCCTAACCCTAATGCAAACCTAACTCTAACCCTAAACTTAAACCTAAACTTAACCCTAACCCTAACGAAAACTTAACCCTAAAGCTAACCCTAAACCTAACCCTAACCATAACACTAACCCTAACTTTAAAACTAAACCCTAACCCTAAACCTAACCCTAACTCTAACCCTAATCTAAACCTAACCCTAACCTAAACACTAAACCTAACATGAAAACTAAGGTTAACCCTAACCCTAACCTAACCCTAACCCTAACCCTAACACTAAACCTAACAATATCCCTAATCCTAACCCTAACCGTACCCCTAACCCTAACCCTAACCATAATGCAAAACTAACACTAACCCTAACCTTCATCGTAAACCCTAAACCTAACCCTAAACCTAACCCTAACACTAAACCTAACGCAAAACTAACCCTAACCCTAACCCTAACCCTAAACATAAACCTAACCCTAACCCTAACCTTAACGCTAACCTAACCCTAAACTTAACGTTAACCATAAAACCTAACGCTAAACTTAACCCTAACCCTAACCCTAACCCTAACCCTAAACCCTAGGCCTATCCCTAACCCTAACCCTAAACGTAACCCTAAACCTAATGAAAACCTATCTCTAAACCTAACCCTAAACCTAACCCTAACCCTAACCTTAACCCTAAAGCAAACCTAAACCTAACCCTATCCCTAACCCTAACCCTAACGCAAACCTAACCCTAACCCTAACCCTAACCCTAACCCTAACCCAAATCCTAACCCTAACGCAAACCTAACCCTAACCGTAAAACTAAACCTAAACCTAACATTAAAACTAACCTTAACCCTAACCCTAACGCAAACATTCCCCTACCCCTAACCTAACCCTAACGCTAACCCTAAAACTAACCCTAAACCTACCCCTACCCATAACCCTAACCCTAACCCTAACCCTAACCCTACCCCTACCCCTACCCCTAACCTTAACTCTAACCCTAAACCTATCCCTAAACCCTAACCCTAACCCTAACCCTACCCTAACCTAAACCTAACCCTTACCCTAACCTTAATTCCTAAACCTAACCCTAACCTAACAATAACAAAAACACTAACAGTAACCCTCACCTAAGCCTAACACTAAACCTAACCATAAAACTAAACCTTACCCTAACCCTAACCCTAACCCTAACGCAAACCTAACCCTAAACCTAACCGTAACCCTAACCCTAACCCTAACGCAAACCTAAACCTAAACCTAACCTTAACCCTAACCCTAACCCTAACGCAAACTTAAACCTAACCCTAACCCTAACCCTAACCCTAACCCTAAAGCAAAATTAAACCTAACCCTAAACCTAACCCTAACCCTAACGCAAACCTAACCCTACCGCTAAACCTAAACCTAACCTAACCTTAAAACTAACCTTAACACTAAACCTAACGCATACATAACCCTAACCTTAACTCTACCCTAATCCTTAACGGAAACATAAACCTAAACAAACCCTACTAACGCAAACTTAAACATTAATCCTAAAACTAAACCTAACCATAACCCTAACCGTAATGCTAACCTAACCCTAACCCTAAACCTAGCCTAAACCTAACCCTAACCCTAATCCTAAACCTAACCCTAACCCTACCCATAACCCTAACCCTAACCCTAACCCTAAACCCTAGCCCTAACCCTAACCCTAACCCTACCCCTAACCCTAACCCTGATGCAAACCTAACCCTAACCCTAACCCTAAACCTAAGCCTAAACCTAACCCTAACCCTTACCTTAACCCTAACGCAAACCTAACCCTAACCCTAACCCTAATTCTAACCCTAACCCTAACTCAACCCTAACCCTAACCCTAACCCTAAACCTAACCCTGACCCTAAACCTAACGCAAACCTAACACAAACCCTAACCCAAACCTAACCCTAACTCTAACCCTAAACCTAACCCTAACCCTAACGTAAACCTAACCCTAACCCTAACCCTAATCCTAACCCTAACACAAACCTAACCCTAACCCTAAACCTAAACCTAAACTTAAAACTAAACCTAACCCTAACCGTAACCCTAAACCCTAACCCTAACCCTACCCTAACCTAACCCTAACCATAACCCTAACCCTAAACCCTAAACCTAACCCTAACCTAACACTAACCCTAACCCCAACCCTAAACTAAGCCTAAATCTTACCCTAACCCTAAACCTAAACCTAACACTAACCCCAACCCTAACCCTAACCCTAACGCAAACCTAACCCTAACCCTAACTCTAACCATAACCCTAACACTATCCCTAACAGAAACATTACTCTAAACCTAACCCTAACCCTAACCCTAACGCATACCTAACCCTAACCCTAACCCTAACCTTAACCCTAACGCAAACCTAAACCTAACCCTATCCCTAACCCTAACCCTAACGCAAACCTAACCCTAACGCTAACCCTAACCCTAAACATAACCCTAACCCTAACCCTAACGCAAAACTAACCCTAACCGTAAAACTAAACCTAAACCTAACATTAAAACTAACCTTAACCCTAACCCTAACGCAAACATTCCCCTACCCCTAACCTTACCTTAACGCTAACCCTAAAACAAACCCTAAAACTACCCCTACACATAACCCTAACCCTAACCCTAAACCTAACCCTAACCCTACCACTATCCCTACACCTAACCTTAACTCTAACCCTAAACCTATCCTTAAACCCTAACCCTAACCCTATCCCTACCCTAACCTAAACCTAACCCTTACCCTAACCTTAATTCCTAAACCTAACCCTAACCTAACACTAACCAAAACACTAACAGTAACCCTCACCCTAGCCTGACACTAAACCTAACCATAAAACTAAACCTTACCCTAACCCTAACCCTAACGCAAACATAACCCTAACCCTAACCCTAACGCAAACCTAACCCTAAACCTAACCGTAACCCTAATCCTAACCCTAACGCAAACCTAACCCTAAACTTAACTCTACCCTAATCCTTAACGGAAACATAAACCTAACCAAACCCTACTAACGCAAACTTAAACATAAATCCTAAAACTAAACCTAACCATAACCCTAACCGTAATGCTAACCTAACCCTAAACCTAACCCTAGCCTAACCCTAACCCTAACCCTAATCCTAACCCTAACCCTAACCCTACTCATAACCCTAACCCTAACCCTAACCCTAACCCTAACCCTAGCCCTAACCCTAACCCTAACCCTACCCCTAACCCTAACCCTGACGGAAACCTAACAGTAACCCTAACCATAACCTAACCCTAAACTTAACCCTAACCCTAACCCAAACCCTAACGTAAACCTAACCCTAACCCAAACACTAATCCTAACCCTAACGCAAACCTAACCCTAACACTAATCCTAAACCTAACCCTAAACCTAACCCTAACCCTAACCCTAACATTAACGCAAACCTAAACTTAAACTGAACGTTAACCATAAAACCTAACGCTAAACTTAACCCTAAACATAACCCTAACCCTGAACCCTGGCCCTATCCCTAACACAAACCCTAACCGTAACCCTAACCATAACGCAAAACTAACCCTAACCCTAACCCTAAACCTAAGCCTAAACCTAACCCTAACCCTTACCTTAACCCTAACACAAACCTAACCCTAACCATAACCCTAATTCTAACCCTAACCCTAACTCAACCCTAACCCTAACCCTAACCCTAAACCTAACCCTAACCCTAAACCTAACGCAAACCTAACACTAACCCTAACCCTAACCTAACCCTAACTCTAACCCTAAACCTAACCCAAACCCTAACGTAAAACTAACCATAACCCTAACTCTAATCCTAACCCTAACGCAAACCTAACCCTAACCCTAATCCTAAACCTAACCATAACCCTAACTCTAATCCTAACCCTAAAGCAAACCTAACCCTAACCCTAACTCTAAATCAAACCCTAACCGTAAACCCTCACCCTAACCGTAACCCTATCCCTAACCTTAAACCTAACCTAAACCCTAACCCTAACGAAAACCTAACCCTAATCCTATCCCTAACCCTAACCCTGATGCAAACCTAACCCTAACCCTAACCCTAACCATAAACCTAACGCAAACCTAACCCTAAATCCTAACCCTAACCCTAACCCTTACTCTAACCCTAACGCAAACCTAAACCTAACCCTAACCCTAACCATAACCCTAACCCTATCGCAAACCTAACCCTAACCCTAAACAAAACGCAAACCTAACCATAACCCTAACCCTAACCCTAACCCTAACGCAAACCAAACCATAAGCCTAACCCTAACCCTAACCCTAACCCTAACCATAACGCAAACCTAACCCTAACCCTAACGCATACCTAAACCTAACCCTAACCTTAACCCTAACGCAAACCTAACACTATCGCTAACCCTAACCTTAATCCTAACCTAAACTTAATCCAAACCCTAACCCTAACCCTAACCCTAACCCTAACGCATACCTAACCCTACCCCTAACCCTAAATCTAACCCTAACGCAAACCTAACCCTAACCCTAACCCTAACCCTAACGAAAACCTAACCCTAACCCTAAACCTAACCCTAACCCTAAATCTAACCTTAACCCTAACCCTAACCTTAACTCAAACCTAACCCTAAACTTAACGTTAACAATAAAACCCTAACACTAACCTTAACCCTAATCCTAACCCTAACCATAAACCCTAGCCCTATCCCTAACCCTAACCCTAACCGTAAGCCTTACCCTAACACAAACCTAACCCTACCCCTAAACCTAAACCTAACCCTAACTCTAACTCTAACCCTAACCCTAAAGCCTAACCCTAACCCTAACCCTAACCTTAAACCTAATCTTAACCCTAACCCTAACGGAAACCTAATCCTAACCCTATCCCTAACCCTAACCATGACGCAAACCTAAACATAACCCTAACCCTACCCCTAAACCTAACGCAAACCTAACCCTAAATCCTAACCCTAACCCTAACCCTAACGCAAACCTACCCCTAACCCTAACCCTAACCCTAACCCGAACCATAACCCAAAGCCTAACCCTAACGCAAACCTAACCCAAACCCTAACCCTAACCCTACCCCTAATCCTAACGCAAAACTAACCATAACCGTAACCCTAAACCTAACCTTAACCCTAACCCTAACCCTAACGCAAACTTAACCGTAATCCTAACCCTAACACTAACCTTAAACCTAAACTTAACCCTAACCCTAATGAAAAGCTAACCCTAATCCTAACCCTAACCCTAAACCTAACGCAAACCTAAACCTAACCCTAACGCTAAACCTAAACCTAACGCAAACCTAACCCTAAATTCTAACCCTAACCCTAACCCTAACCCTAACGCAAACCTCACCTTAACCCTAACCCTAACCATAACCCTAACCATAACCCTAACACATACCCTAACGCAAACCTAACCCTAAACCTAAACCTAAACCTATCCCTAACATTAAAACTAACCTTAACCCTAACCCTAACGCAAACATACCCCTACACCTAACCTAACCCTAACCCTAACCCTAAACCTAACCCTAAACCTACCCCTACCCATAACCCTAAGCCTAACACTAACCATAACCCTAACCCTAAACATTAACTCTAACCTTAACCCTAAACCTAAGCTAACCCTAAACCTAACAGTAATCCTAAAACCTAACCCTAACCCTAACCCTAAACCTAACCCTAAACCTAACCCATAACCTAACCCTAACAAAATACCCTAACACTAACCCTACCCTAACCTAACCTAACCCTATACCCTAACCATAACTCTACCCTAACCTAACCCTAAACCTAACCCTAACCCTAACATAAGCCTAACTCTTACACTAACACCTAACCCTAAAGCTAACCCTAACCCTAAATCTAACACAAACCTAACCCTAACCCTAACCCTAACCCTAAAGCTAAGCCTAAACTTACAACTTACCTTAACCCTACCCTAACGCAAACCTAACCCTAAACCTAACTCTAACTCTAACCCTAACCCTAAACCCTAACCCTAACCCTAACCCTAACCTTAAACCTAACCTTAACCCTAACCCTAACGAAAACCTACCTTAACCCTATCCATAACCATAACCATGACACAAACCTAACCCTAACCCTAACCCTATCCCTAAACCTAACGCAAACCTAACCCTAAATCCTAACCCTAACCCTAACCCTAACGCATACCTAACCCTAAACTTAACCCTAACCCTAACCCTAAAGCAAACCTAACCCTAACCCTAACCCTAACCCTAAACCTAACGCAAACCTAACCCTAACCCTAACCCTAACCCTAACCCTAACCCTAACCCTAACCATAACCCAAAGCCTAACCCTAACGCAAACCTAACCCAAACCCTAACCCTAACCCTAACCCTAATCCTAACGCAAAACTAAACATAACCGTAACCCTAAACCTAACCTTAACCCTAACCCTAACGCAAACCTAACCGTAATCCTAACCCTAACCCTAACCTTAAACCTAAACTTAACCCTAACCCTAACGAAAAGCTAACCCTAATCCTAACCCTAACCCTAAACCTAACGCAAACTTAAACCTAACCCTAATGCTAACCCTAAATCTAACGCAAACCTAACCCTAAATTCTAACCCTAACCCTAACCCTAATGCAAACCTAATCCTATACCTAACCCTAACCATAACCCTAACCCTAACGCAAACCAAACCATAACCCTAACCCTAAACCTAACCCTAAACCTAACCCAAACCCTAACCGTAACCCTAACCCTAATCCTAACGCAAAACTAACCATAACCGTAACCCTAAACATAACCTTAACCCTAACCCTAACCCTAAACCTAACCCTAAACTTAACCCTAAACCTACCCCTAACACTAACGCAAACCTAACCCTAACCCTATCCCTAACACTAACCCTAATGCAAAATTAACCCTAACCCTAACCCTAACCCTAAACCTAACCCTAATCCTAAACCTAACGCAAACCTAACCCTCACCCTAACCCTAACCCTAAACCTAACTCTATCCCTAACCCTAAAGCAAACCTAACCATAACACTAACCCTAACCATAACCCTAACGCATACCTAAACCTAACCCTAACACTAACCCTAACCTTAACCATAACCCTAACCCTAACCGTAACCCTAACCTAAACCTAACCCAAACCCTAACCCTAACACTAACCCTAAACTAAACCTAACGTTAAAACTAAACCCTAACCCTAAACCTAACCCTAACTCTAAAGCTAATCTAAACCTAACCCTAACCTAAACCCTAAACGTAACATGAAAATTATCGTTAACCCTAACCATAACCTAACCCTAACCCTAAACCTAACACTAACCCTAAGCCTACCCCTAACTCTAACCCTTACCCTAAACCTAACCCTTAACCCTAACCCTAATCCTATCCCTACCCTAACCTAACCCTAAACCTTAGCCAAATCTTAAGCCCTAAACGTAACCCTAACCTAACACTAACCAAATCCCTAACAGTAACCCTCACATAAGCCTAACACTAAACCTAACCATAAACCTAAACCTTACCCTAAACCTATCCCTAATGCAAACCTAACTCTAACCCTAACCTTAAACCTAAACTTAACCCTAACCCTAACGAAAAAGTAACCATAAAGCTAACCCTAACCCTAAACCTAACCCTAACCCTAACCATAACCCTAACCCTAACCCTGTTCCTAACTTTAAAACTAAACCCTAACCCTAAACCTAACCCTAACTCTAACGCTAATCTAAACCTAACCCTAACCTAAACCCTAAACCTAACATGAAAACTAACGTTAACCCTAACCCTAACCTAACCCTAACCCTAACCCTAACCCTAACACTAAACCTAACAATATCCCTAATCCTAAACCTAACGCTAACCTTAACCGTAACCATAATGCAAAACTAACACTAACACTAACCTTCATCGTAAACACTAACCCTAACCCTAAACCTAACCTAACACTAACCCTAACCCTAAACCTAACTTAAGCATAACTCTTACCCAAACCCTAACCCTAAACCTAACCCTAACCCTAACCCTAACGCAAACCTAACCCTAACCCTAACCCTAACCCTAACCCTAAACATAAACCTAACCCTAACCCTAACCTTAACACAAACCTAACCCTAAACTTAACGTTAACCATGAAACCTAACGCTAACCTTAACCCTAACCCTAACCCTAAACCTAAACCCTAGGCCTATCCCTAACCCTAACCCTAAACGTAACCCTAAACCTAATGAAATCCTATCTCTAAACCTAACCCTAAACCTAACCCTAAACCTAACCCTAAACCTAACCTTAACCCTAACGCAAACCTAAACCTAACCCTATCCCTAACCCTAACCCTAACGCAAACCTAACCCTAACCCTAACCCTAACCCTAAACATAACCCTAACCCTAACCCTAAAGCAAACCTAACCCTAACCCTAACCCTAACCCTAAACATAACCCTAACCCTAACCCTAACGCAAACCTAACCCTAAACTGAGCGTTTACCATAAAACCCTAACGCTAAACTTAACCCTAAACCTAACCCTAACCCTAAACCCTGGCCTTATCCCTAACCCAAACCCTAACCGTAACCCTAACCCTAACGCAAACCTAACCCTAACCCTAACACTAAACCTGAGCCTAAACCTAACCCTAACCCTAACCCTAACCCTAACGCAAACCTAACCCTATCCATAACCCTA
This sequence comes from Rhinolophus sinicus, assembly GCF_057876585.1. Classification (NCBI taxonomy): domain Eukaryota; kingdom Metazoa; phylum Chordata; class Mammalia; order Chiroptera; family Rhinolophidae; genus Rhinolophus; species Rhinolophus sinicus. The sequence continues at coordinate 112,074,868 of NC_142502.1, forward strand.
ACCCTAACCCTAACGCAACCCTAACACTAACCCTAACCCTAAACCTGAGCCTAAACCTAACCCTAACCCTAACCCTAACCCTACCGCAAACCTAACCCTATCCCTAACCCTAACCCTAAACCTAACGCAAACCTAACCCTAACCATAACCCAAACCCTAACCCTACACAAAGCCTAACCGTAACGCAAACCTAACCCTAACCCTAACCCTAACCCTAACCCTAACATTAACGCAAACCTAACCCTAAACTTAACGTTAACCATAAACCTAACGCTAACCTTAACCCTAACCCTAACCCTAACCCTAAACCATAGGCCTATCCCTAACCCTAACCCTAAATGTAACCCTAACCTAATGAAAACCTATCTCTAAACCTAACCCTAAACCTAACCCTAAACCTAACCCTAACCCTAACCTTAACCCTAACGCAAACCTAAACCTAACCCTATCCCTAACCCTAAGCCTAACGCAAACCTAACCCTAACCCTAACCCTAACCCTAACCCTAAACATAACCCTAAACCTAACCCTAACGCAAACCTAACCCTAACCGTAAAACTAAACCTAAACCTAACATTAAAACTAACCTTAACCCTAACCCTAACGCAAACATTCCCCTACCCCTAACCTAACCCTAACCTTAACCTTAAAACTAAACCTAAACCTACCCCTACCCATAACACTAACCCTAACCCTAAACCTAACCCTAACCCTAGCCCTACCCCAACCCCTAACCTTAACTCTAACACTAAACCTATCCCTATACCCTAACCCTAACCCTATCCCTACCCTAACCTAAAACTAACCCTTACCCTAACCTTAAACCCTAAACCTAACCCTAACCTAACACTAACCAAAACACTAACAGTAACCCTCACCTAAGCCTAACACTAAACCTAACCATAAAACTAAACCTTAACCTAACCCTAACCCTAATGCAAACATAACCCTATCCCTAACCCTAACGCAAACCTAACCCTAAACCTAACCGTAACCCTAACCCTAACCCTAACGCAAACCTAACCCTAAACCTAACCCTAACCCTAACCCTAACCCTAACCCTAACCCAAACCCTAAACTTAACGCAAACCTAACCCTAAACCTAACCCTAACCCTAACCCTAACGCAAACCTAAACCTAACCCTAACCCTATACCTAACCCTAACCCTAACCCTAAGCCTAACCCAAACCCTAACCTTAACGCAAACCTAACCCTAAACCTAACCCTAACCCTAACCCTAACGCAAACCTATACCTAACCCTAACCCTAACCCTAACCCTAACCCTAAAATAAATCCTAACGCAAACCTAACCCTACCCATAAACCTAAACCTAACCCTAACCTTAAAACTAACCTTAACCATAAACCTAACGCAAACCTAACCCTAACCCTAACCCTAACCCTAACCCTAAACATAAACCTAACCCTAACCCTAACCTTAACGCAAACCTAACCCTAAACTTAACGTTAACCATGACACCTAACGCTAACCTTAACCCTAACCCTAACCCTAAACCTAAACCCTAGGCCTATCCCTAACCCTAACCCTAAACGTAACCCTAAACCTAATGAAATCCTATCTCTAAACCTAACCCTAAACCTAACCCTAAACCTAACCCTAAACCTAACCTTAACCCTAACGCAAACCTAAACCTAACCCTATCCCTAACCCTAACCCTAACGCAAACCTAACCCTAACCCTAACCCTAACCCTAAACATAACCCTAACCCTAACCCTAACGCAAACCTAACCCTAACCCTAACCCTAACCCTAAACATAACCCTAACCCTAACCCTAACGCAAACCTAACCCTAAACTGAGCGTTTACCATAAAACCCTAACGCTTAACTTAAACCTAAACCTAAACCTAACCCTAAACCCTGGCCTTATCCCTAACCCAAACCCTAACCGTAACCCTAACCCTAACGCAAACCTAACCCTAACCCTAACACTAAACCTGAGCCTAAACCTAACCCTAACCCTAACCCTAACCCTAACGCAAACCTAACCCTATCCATAACCCTAACCCTAACCCTAACGCAACCCTAACACTAACCCTAACCCTAAACCTGAGCCTAAACCTAACCCTAACCCTAACCCTAACCCTACCGCAAACCTAACCCTATCCCTAACCCTAACCCTAAACCTAACGCAAACCTAACCCTAACCATAACCCAAACCCTAACCCTACACAAAGCCTAACCGTAACGCAAACCTAACCCTAACCCTAACCCTAACCCTAACCCTAACATTAAAGCAAACCTAACCCTAAACTTAACGTTAACCATAAACCTAACGCTAACCTTAACCCTAACCCTAACCCTAACCCTAAACCATAGGCCTATCCCTAACCCTAACCCTAAATGTAACCCTAACCTAATGAAAACCTATCTCTAAACCTAACCCTAAACCTAACCCTAAACCTAACCCTAACCCTAACCTTAACCCTAACGCAAACCTAAACCTAACCCTATCCCTAACCCTAAACCTAACGCAAACCTAACCCTAACCCTAACCCTAACCCTAACCCTAAACATAACCCTAAACCTAACCCTAACGCAAACCTAACCCTAACCGTAAAACTAAACCTAAACCTAACATTAAAACTAACCTTAACCCTAACCCTAACGCAAACATTCCCCTACCCCTAACCTAACCCTAACCTTAACCTTAAAACTAAACCTAAACCTACCCCTACCCATAACACTAACCCTAACCCTAAACCTAACCCTAACCCTAGCCCTACCCCAACCCCTAACCTTAACTCTAACACTAAACCTATCCCTATACCCTAACCCTAACCCTATCCCTACCCTAACCTAAAACTAACCCTTACCCTAACCTTAAACCCTAAACCTAACCCTAACCTAACACTAACCAAAACACTAACAGTAACCCTCACCTAAGCCTAACACTAAACCTAACCATAAAACTAAACCTTAACCTAACCCTAACCCTAATGCAAACATAACCCTATCCCTAACCCTAACGCAAACCTAACCCTAAACCTAACCGTAACCCTAACCCTAACCCTAACGCAAACCTAACCCTAAACCTAACCCTAACCCTAACCCTAACCCTAACCCTAACCCTAACCCAAACCCTAAACTTAACGCAAACCTAACCCTAAACCTAACCCTAACCCTAACCCTAACGCAAACCTAAACCTAACCCTAACCCTATACCTAACCCTAACCCTAACCCTAAGCCTAACCCAAACCCTAACCTTAACGCAAACCTAACCCTAAACCTAACCCTAACCCTAACCCTAACGCAAACCTATACCTAACCCTAACCCTAACCCTAACCCTAACCCTAAAATAAATCCTAACGCAAACCTAACCCTACCCATAAACCTAAACCTAACCCTAACCTTAAAACTAACCTTAACCATAAACCTAACGCAAACCTAACCCTAACCCTAACCCTACCTTAACCCCTAACGGAAACATAACGCTAAACAAACCCTACAAACGCAAACTTAACCCTAAATCCTAACACTAAACCTAACCATAACCCTAACCCTAATGCTAACCTATCCCTAACCCTAACCCTAACCCTAACCCTAACCCTAACCCTAACCATAACGCTAACCTAACCCTAGCCTAAACCTAATCCTAATCGAAACCTAACCATAACCCCAAACTAACCGTAACCCTAATGCTAACCCTAAACCTACCCCTACCCCTAACCCTAAACCTAACCCTAATCCTAAACCTATCCCTAACCCTAACCTAACCCTAACCCTAACCCTAATCCTAACCCTAACCCTAACGTAAACCTAACCCTAACCCTAAACCTAATCCTAACCCTAACACAAACCTAACCCTAACCTAATCCTAAACCTAAACCTAAACCTAACCCTAACCCTAACCCTAACGCAAACCTAACCCTAAACTGAACGTTTACCATAAAACCCCAACGCTAAACTTAACCCTAAACTTAACCCTAACTCTAAACCCTGGCCTTATCCCTAACCCAAACCCTAACCGTAACCCTAACCCTAACGCAAACCTAACTCTAACCGTAACCCTAAACGTAAGCCTAAACCTAACCGTAACCCTAACCCTAACCCTAACGCAAACCTAACCATATCCCTAACCCTAACCCTAACCCTAACGCAACCCTAACCCTAACCCTAACCCTAAACCTAACCCTAACCCTAAACCTAACGCAAACCTAACCCTAACCCTAACCCTAACCCTACACAAAGCCTAACCCTAACGCAAACCTAACCCTAACCATAACCCTAACCCTAACCCTAACCCTAACGCAAACCTAACCATAACCCTAACATTAAACCTAACATTAATCCTAACCCTAACGCAAACCTAACCGTAATCCTACCCTAACCCTAACCTTAAACCTAAACTTAAACCTAACCCTAACGAAAACCTAACCCTAAAGCTAACCCTAACCCTAACCCTAACCCTAACCATAACACTAACCCTAACTAAAACTAAACCCTAACCCTAAACCTAACCCTAACTCTAACCCTAATCTAAACCTAACCCTAACGTAAACCCTAAACCAAACATGAAAACTAAGTTTAACCCTAACCCTAACCTAACCCTAACCCTAACCCTAACACTAAACCTAACATTAACCCTAATCCTAACCCTAACCCTAACCCTAACCCTAATCATAATGCAAAACTAACACTAACCCTAAACTTCATCGTAAACCCTAACCCTAACCCTAAACCTAACCTAACACTAACCCTAACCCTAACCCTAACCTAAGCCTAACTCTTACCCTAACCCTAACCCTAAACCTAACCCTAACCCTAAACCTAACGCAAACCTAACCCTAACCCTAACCCTAACCCTAACCCTAAACATAAATCTAACCCTAACCCTAACCTTAACGCAAACCTAACCCTAAACTTAACGTTAACCATAAAACTTAATGCTAACCTTAACCCTAACCCTAACCCTAACCCTAAACCTTAGGCCTATCCCTAACCCTAACCCTAAACGTAACCCTAAACCTAATGAAAACCTATCTCTAAACCTAACCCTAAACCTAACCCTAACCCTAACCTTAACCCTAACGCAAACCTAAACCTAACCCTATCCCTAACCCTAACCCTAACGCAAACCTAACCCTAACCCTAACCCTAACCCTAAACATAACCCTAACCCTAACCCTAACGCAAACCTAACCCTAACCGTAAAACTAAACCTAAACCTAACATTAAAACTAACCTTAACCCTAACCCTAACGCAAACATTCCCCTACCCCTAACCTAACCCTAACGCTAACCCTAAAACAAACCCTAAAACTACCCCTACCCATAACCCTAACCCTAACCCTAAACCTAACCCTAACCCTACCACTATCCCTACACCTAACCTTAACTCTAACCCTAAACCTATCCTTAAACCCTAACCCTAACCCTATCCCTACCCTAACCTAAACCTAACCCTTACCCTAACTTTAATTCCTAAACCTAACCCTAACCTAACACTAACCAAAACACTAACAGTAACCCTCACCCTAGCCTAACACTAAACTTAACCATAAAACTAAACCTTACCCTAACCCTAACCCTAACGCAAACATAACCCTAACCCTAACCATAACGCAAACCTAACCCTAAACCTAACCGTAACCCTAATCCTAACCCTAACGCAAACCTAACCCTAAACCTAACCCTAACCCTAACCCTAACCCTAACGCAAACTTAAACCTAACCCTAACCCTAACCCTAACCCTAACCCTAACCCTAACCCTAAAACAAAATTAAACCTAACCCTAAACGTAACCCTAACCCTAACGCAAACCTAACCCTACCGCTAAACCTAAACCTAACCCTAACCTTAAAAGTAACCTTAACACTAAACCTAACGCATACCTAACCCTAAACTTAACTCTACCCTAATCCTTAACGGAAACATAAACCTAACCAAACCCTACTAACGCAAACTTAAACATAAATCCTAAAACTAAACCTAACCATAACCCTAACCGTAATGCTAACCTAACCCTAAACCTAACCCTAGCCTAACCCTAACCCTAACCCTAATCCTAACCCTAACCCTAACCCTACCCATAACCCTAACCCTAACCCTAACCCTAAACCCTAGCCTTAACCCTAACCCTGACCCTACCCCTAAACCTAACTATGACGGAAACCTAACAGTAACCCTAACCATAACCTAACCCTAAACTTAACCCTAACCCTAACCAAAACCCTAACGTAAACCTAACCCTAACCCAAACACTAATCCTAAACCCTAACGCAAACCTAAACCTAACACTAATCCTAAACCTAACCCTAAACCTAACCCTAACATTAACGCAAACCTAAACTTAAACTGAACGTTAACCATAAAACCTAACGCTAAACTTAACCCTAAACCTAACCCTAACCCTGAACCCTGGCCCTATCCCTAACACAAACCCTAACCGTAACCCTAACCATAACGCAAAACTAACCCTAAACCTAACCCTAAACCTAAGCCTAAACCTAACCCTAACCCTTACCTTAACCCTAACACAAACCTAACCCTAACCCTAACCCTAATTCTAACCCTAAACTAACTCAACCCTAACCCTAACCCTAACCCTAAACCTAACCCTAACCCTAAACCTAACGCAAACCTAACCCTAACCCTAACCCTAACCTAACCTAACTCTAACCCTAAAACTAACCCTAACCCTAACGTAAACCTAACCATAACCCTAACTCTAATCCTAACCCTAACGCAAACCTAACCCTAACCCTAACCCTAATCCTAAACCTAACCCTAAAACTAACCCTAACCCTAACCCTAACCCTAAACCCTAACCCTAACCCTACCCTAACCTAACCCTAAACATAACCCTAACCCTAAACCCTACACCTAACTCTAAACTAACACTAACCCTAACCCTAACCCTAAACTAAGCCTAAATCTTACCCTAACCCTAAACCTAAACCTGACACTAACCCCAACCCTAACCCTAACCCTAACGCAAACCTAACCCTAACCCTAACCCTAACCATAACACTAACCCTTTCCCTAACGGAAACATTACTGTAAACCTAACCCTAACCCTAACCCTAACGTATACCTAACCCTAACCCTAACACTAACCCTAATGCAAACCTAACCGTAACGCTAGCCCTAACCCTAACGCAAACCTAAACCTAATCCGAACCCTAAAGCTAACCCTAAACGTAACCCTAACCCTAACCCTAACCCTAACGCAAACCCAACCCGAAACTTAACGCTAACCATAAAACCCTAACGCTAACCCTAACCCTAACACTAACCCTAAACCCTAGCCCTATCCCTAATCCTAACCCTAACTGTAACCCTAATCCTAACGCAAACCTAACCCTAACCCTAACCCTAAACCTAAACCTAAACCTAACCCTAACCCTAACCCAAACCCTAACGCAAACCTAACCCTAACCCTATCCCTAACCCTATCCTAACGCAAACCTAACCCTAACCCTAACCCTAACCCTAAACCTAACCCTAACCCTAACCCTATCGCAAACCTAACCCTAACCCTAACCCTAACCCAAACCCTAACTCCATCCCTAACCCTAAAGCAAACCTAACCATAACCGTATCCCTAACCATAACCCTAACGCATACCTAACCCTAACCCTAACCCTAATCCTAACCTTAACCATAACCCTATCCCTAACCCTGACGCAAACCTAACCCTAACCCTAACCCTAACCTTAACGCAAACCTAACCCTAAACTGAACGTTAACCAAAAAACCCTAACGATAACATTAACCCTAAAACTAACCCTATCCCTAAACCATGGCCCTATCCCTAACACAAACCCTAAACGTAACCCTAACCCTAACGCAAACCTAACCCTAACCCTAAAACTTAACCTAAGCCTAAACCTAACCCTAACCCTTACCCTAACCTTAAACCTAACCCTAACCCTAAACCTAACGCAAACCTAACCCTAACCCTAACCATAACTCTAACCCTAACGCAAACCTAACCCTAACCCGAACCCTAAACCTAACCCTAACCCTAACCCTAACCCTAATCCTAACCCTAACGCAAACCTAACCCTAAACCTAACCCTAACCCTAACCCTAACCCTAACGCAAACTTAAACCTAACCCTAACACTAACCCTAACCCTAACCCTAACCCTAACCCTAAAGCAAAATTAAACCTAACCCTAAACGTAACCCTAACCCTAACGCAAACCTAACCCTACGGCTAAACCTAAACCTAACCCTAACCTTAAAAGTAACCTTAACACTAAACCTAACGCATACCTAACCCTAACCTTAACTCTACCCTAATCCTTAACGGAAACATAAACCTAACCAAACCCTACTAACGCAAACTTAAACATAAATCCTAAAATTAAACCTAACCATAACCCTAACCGTAATTCTAACCTAACCCTAAACCTAAACCTAGCCTTACCCTAACCCTAACCCTAATCCTAACCCTAACCCTAACCCTACCCATAACCCTAACCCTAACCCTAACCCTAACCCTAAAACCTAGCCCTAAACCTAACCCTAACCGTACCCCTAACCCTAAACCTGACGGAAACCTAACACTAACCCTAACCATAACTTAACCCTAAACTTAACCTTAACCCTAACCCAAACCCTAACGTAAACCTAACCCTAACCCAAACCCTAATCCTAACCCTAACGCAAACCTAACCCTAACACTAATCCTAAACCTAACCCTAAACCTAACCCTAACCCTAACCCTAACATTAACGCAAACCTAAACTTAAACTGAACGTTAACCATAAAACCTAACGCTAAACTTAATCCTAAACCTAAACCTAACCCTGAACCCTGGCCCTATCCCTAACACAAACCCTAACCGTAACGCTAACCATAACGCAAAACTAACCCTAACCCTAACCCTAAACCTAAGCCTAAACCTAACCCTAACCCTTACCTTAACCCTAACACAAACCTAACCCTAACCCTAACCCTAATTCTAACCCTAACCCTAACTCAACCCTAACCCTAACCCTAACCCTAAACCTAACCCTAACCCTAAACCTAACGCAAACCTAACCCTAACCCTAACCCTAACCTAACCCTAACCCTAACCCTAAACCTAACCCTAACCCTAACGTAAACCTAACCATAACCCTAACTCTAATCCTAACCCTAACGCAAACCTAACCCTAACCATAATCCTAAACCTAACCCTAAAAGTAACCCTAACCCTAACCCTAACCCTAACGCAAACTTAACCCTAACCCTAACCCTAACCCTAACCCTAACGCAAACTTAAACCTAATCCTAACCCTAAACCTAACCCTAACCCTAAACCTAACGCAAACCTAACCCTAACCCTAACCCTAACCCTAACCATAATGCAAACCTAACCATAACCATAACCTTAATCGTAAACCCTAACCCTAACCCTAAACCTAACCTAACACTAACCCTAACCCTAAACCTAACCTAGCCTAACTCTTACCCCAACCCTAACCCTAAACCTAACCATAACCCTAACCTTAACGCAAACCCATCACTAAACCTAAACCTAACCCTAACCGTAACCCTAACCCTAACGCTAACCCTAACCCTAACGCAAACTTAACCCTAACCCTAATCCTAACCCTAATACTAAACAAACCGTAACCCTAACTCTAAACTTAACGCAAACCTAACCCTAACCCTAAACCTAAACCTAACCGTAACCTTAAAACTAACCTTAACCCTAAAACTAACGCAAACCTAACCCTAATCCTAACCCTAACCCTAACCCTAACCCTAACCCTAATCCTAACCCTAACGGAAACATAACTCTAACCCTAACCCTAAAACTAACGCAAACCTAACCCTAAATCCTAAACCTAAACCTAACCCTAACACTGACCTTAATGCTAACCTAACCCTAACACTAACCATAACCCTAACACTAACCCTAAGGCTAACCTAACCCTAGCCTAACCCTAATCCTAACATGAAAACTAACCCTAACCCTAACCTAATCATAACCCTAAAGCTAACCCTATACCTACCACTACCTCTAACCCTAACCCTAACCCTAACCCTAAACCTAACCCTAAACCTACCCCTACCGATAACCCTAACCCTAACACTAACCATAACCCTAACCCTAAACATTAACTCTAACCCTAATCCTAACCCTAAAGTAACCCTAATCCTAAGTCTAACCCTAACCCTAACCCTAAACCTAACCCTAAACCTATCCCTAACTTTGAACCTAACCTAACGCTAACCCTAACCCTACCTCTAAACCTAACCCTAATCCTAACCATAACCTTAAACTTAAACCTTACCTTAACCGTAACCCTAACGAAAACCTAACTCTAACACTAACCCTAAACCTAACCCTAACGCAAACTAACCCTAACCCTAACCATAACCTTAAACCTAACGCAAACCTAACGCTAAATCCTAACCCTAACACTAACCCTAACCCTAACACAAACCTAACCCTAACCCTAACACTAACCCTAAACCTAACGCAAACCATAACCCTAACGCAAACCTAACCCTAACCCAACCCTAAACCTAACCCTAACACAAACCTAACACTAACCCTAACCCTTACACTAACCCTAACACAAACCTAACCTTATCCCTACCGTAACCCTAAACGTAATCCTATCCCTAACCCTAACGCAAAACTAACCCTACCATAACCCTAACCCTAACCCTAACCCTAACGCAAACCTAACCCTAACCTAACCCTAACTATAATGCAAACCTAACCCTAACCCTAAACCTAACCCTAACCCTAACCCTAACCCTAACCCTAACCCTAACCCTAACCCTAACCCTAACCATAACGCAAACCTAACCCTAAACCTAACTCTAACCCTAATGCTAACCCTATCGCAAACCTAATCCTAACCCTAACCCTAAACCTAACCCTAATGCAAACCAAACCATAACCCTAACCCTAACCCTAACCCTAACGCAAACCTAACCGTAACCCTAACCCTAACCCTAACCTTAAACTTACACTTAACCCTAACCCTAAAAAACTTAACCCTAACCCTACCCCTAACCCTAACCCTAACGCAAACCTAACCCTAACCCTATCCCTAACCCTAACTCTAAACGTAACCCAAACCTAGCCCTAAATCCTAACCGTAAACCTAACCTTAACCCTAAGCCTACCACTAACCCTAACGAAACCTAACCCTAAACCTAACCCTAACACTAACCCTAACCTAAACCTAGCCCTAACCCGAACCCAAACGCTAACGCAAACCTAACCGTAACCCTAAACCTAAAGCTAACCCTAACATTAAATCTAACCTTAACCCTAACCGTAACGCAGACCTACCCCTACCACTAAACTAATCCTAACCCTAAACCTAAACCTAACCCTAAACCTACCCCTAACCATAACCCTAACCCTAACACTAACCATAACCCTAGTCCTAAATATTAACTCTAACCCTAACCCTAACCCTTACCTAACCCTAATTCTAAGTCTAACCTTAATCATAACCCTAACACTAAACCTAACCCTAACATTGACCCTAACCTAATCCTAAACCTAACCCTATCTCTAACCCTTACCCTAATCCTAACCCTAACCCTAACACTAAAACCTACCCTAACCCTAAAACTAACCCTAACCCTAACCCTAATGCAAACCTAACCATAACTCTAACTCTTACCCTAACGCAAAACTAACCCTAACCCAAAACCTAACCGTAACCCTAACCCTAACGCAAACCTAACCCTAACCATAACCCTAACCTTAACGCAAACCTAACCCTAAACCTAACCCTAACACTAACACAAACCTAACAATAACCCTAACCCTATACCTAACCCTAATCCTAACCCTAACGCAAACCTAAACATAACCCTAACACTAACCCTAACACTAACCCCAACCCTAACCCTAAAACCTAACCCTAACCCTACCCTAACCTAACCCTAAAACTAAAGCTAATCCTAAACCCTAACCCTAACCCTAACCTAACACTAACCCTAACCCTTACTCTAACCTAAGCCTAACTCTTACTCTAACCCTAACCCTAAACCTAAACCTAACCCTAAACCCAACTCAAACCTAAGCCTAACCATAAACCTAACCCTAACCCTAACCCTAACCCTAACCCTAACCCTAACGCAAACCTAACCCTAAACCTAACCCTAACCCTAATGCTAACCCTATCGCAAACCTAATCCTGACCCTAACCCTAAACCTAACCCTAAAGCAAACCAAACCCTAACCCTAACCCTAACCCTAACCCTAACGCAAACCTAACCGTAACCCTAACCCTAACCCTAACCTTAAACTTACACTTAACCCTAACCCTAAAAAACTTAACCCTAACCCTACCCCTAACCCTAACCCTAACGCAAACCTAACCCTAACCCTATCCCTAACCCTAACTCTAAACCTAACTCAAACCTAGCCCTAAATCCTAACCCTAAACCTAACCTTAACCCTAACCCTACCCCTAACCCTAACGAAACCTAACCCTAAACCTAACCCTAACACTAACCCTAAACCTAACTCTAACCCTAACCCGAACCCAAACGCTAACGCAAACCTAACCGTAACCCTAAACCTAAAGCAAACCCTAACATTAAATCTAACCTTAACCCTAACCGTAAAGCAGACCTACCCCTACCACTAAACTAATCCTAACCCTAAACCTAAACCAAACCCTAAACCGACCCCTAACCATAACCCTAACGCTAACACTAACCAAACCCTAGTCCTAAATATTAACTCTAACCCTAACCCTAACCTTTACCTAACCCTAATCCTAAGTCTAACCTTAATCATAACCCTAACACTAAACCTAACCCTAACATTGACCCTAACCTAACCCTTAACCTAACCCTATCTCTAACCCTTACCCTAATCCTAACCCTAACCCTAACACTAAAACCTAACCCTAACCCTAAACCTAACATTAACCCTAACCCTAATGCAAACCTAACCATAACCCTAACTCTAACCCTAACGCAAAACTAACCCTAACCCAAAACCTAACCATAACCCTAATCCTAACGCAAATCTAACCTTAACAATAACCCTAACCTTAACGCAAACCTAACCCTAAACTTAACCCTAACACTAACACAAACCTAACAATAACCCTAACCCTAAACCTAACCCTAATCCTAACCCTAACGCAAACCTAAACATAACCCTAACACTAACCCTAACCCTAACCCTAACCCTAACCCTAAAACCTAACCCTAACCCTACCCTAACCTAACCCTAAAACTAAAGCTAATCCTAAACCCTAACCCTAACCCTATCCTAACACTAACCCTAACCCTTACTGTAACCTAAGCCTAACTCTTACACTAACCCTAACCCTAAACCTAAACCTAACCCTAAACCCAACTCAAACCTAACCCTAAACCTAATCCAAAACCTAACCCTAACCCTAACGCAAACCTAAACTTAAACCTAACCCTAACCCTAACCTTAACCATGACGGAAAACTAACCCTAAACCTAACCCTAACCCTAACCCTAACCCTAACCCTAACCCTAACCTAACCCTAAACCTAACCCTAAACCTAACCCTAAACCTAACCTTAACCCTAACGCAAACCTAAACCTAACCCTATCCCTAACCCTAACCCTAACGCAAACCTAACCCTAACCCTAACCCTAACCCTAAACATAACCCTAACCCTAACCCTAACGCAAACCTAACCCTAACCCTAACCCTAACCCTAAACATAACCCTAACCCTAACCCTAACGCAAACCTAACCCTAAACTGAGCGTTTACCATAAAACCCTAACGCTTAACTTAACCCTAAACCTAACCCTAACCCTAAACCCTGGCCTTATCCCTAACCCAAACCCTAACCGTAACCCTAACCCTAACGCAAACCTAACCCTAACCCTAACACTAAACCTGAGCCTAAACCTAACCCTAACCCTAACCCTAACCCTAACGCAAACCTAACCCTATCCATAACCCTAACCCTAACCCTAACGCAACCCTAACACTAACCCTAACCCTAAACCTGAGCCTAAACCTAACCCTAACCCTAACCCTAACCCTACCGCAAACCTAACCCTATCCCTAACCCTAACCCTAAACCTAACGCAAACCTAACCCTAACCATAACCCAAACCCTAACCCTACACAAAGCCTAACCGTAACGCAAACCTAACCCTAACCCTAACCCTAACCCTAACCCTAACATTAACGCAAACCTAACCCTAAACTTAACGTTAACCATAAACCTAACGCTAACCTTAACCCTAACCCTAACCCTAACCCTAAACCATAGGCCTATCCCTAACCCTAACCCTAAATGTAACCCTAACCTAATGAAAACCTATCTCTAAACCTAACCCTAAACCTAACCCTAAACCTAACCCTAACCCTAACCTTAACCCTAACGCAAACCTAAACCTAACCCTATCCCTAACCCTAAACCTAACGCAAACCTAACCCTAACCCTAACCCTAACCCTAACCCTAAACATAACCCTAAACCTAACCCTAACGCAAACCTAACCCTAACCGTAAAACTAAACCTAAACCTAACATTAAAACTAACCTTAACCCTAACCCTAACGCAAACATTCCCCTACCCCTAACCTAACCCTAACCTTAACCTTAAAACTAAACCTAAACCTACCCCTACCCATAACACTAACCCTAACCCTAAACCTAACCCTAACCCTAGCCCTACCCCAACCCCTAACCTTAACTCTAACACTAAACCTATCCCTATACCCTAACCCTAACCCTATCCCTACCCTAACCTAAAACTAACCCTTACCCTAACCTTAAACCCTAAACCTAACCCTAACCTAACACTAACCAAAACACTAACAGTAACCCTCACCTAAGCCTAACACTAAACCTAACCATAAAACTAAACCTTAACCTAACCCTAACCCTAATGCAAACATAACCCTATCCCTAACCCTAACGCAAACCTAACCCTAAACCTAACCGTAACCCTAACCCTAACCCTAACGCAAACCTAACCCTAAACCTAACCCTAACCCTAACCCTAACCCTAACCCTAACCCTAACCCAAACCCTAAACTTAACGCAAACCTAACCCTAAACCTAACCCTAACCCTAACCCTAACGCAAACCTAAACCTAACCCTAACCCTATACCTAACCCTAACCCTAACCCTAAGCCTAACCCAAACCCTAACCTTAACGCAAACCTAACCCTAAACCTAACCCTAACCCTAACCCTAACGCAAACCTATACCTAACACTAACCCTAACCCTAACCCTAACCCTAAAATAAATCCTAACGCAAACCTAACCCTACCCATAAACCTAAACCTAACCCTAACCTTAAAACTAACCTTAACCATAAACCTAACGCAAACCTAACCCTAACCCTAACCCTACCTTAACCCCTAACGGAAACATAACGCTAAACAAACCCTACAAACGCAAACTTAACCCTAAATCCTAACACTAAACCTAACCCTAACCCTAACCCTAACCCTAACCCTAACGTAAACCTAACCCTAACCCTAAACCTAATCCTAACCCTAACACAAACCTAACCCTAACCTAATCCTAAACCTAAACCTAAACCTAACCCTAACCCTAACCCTAACGCAAACCTAACCCTAAACTGAACGTTTACCATAAAACCCCAACGCTAAACTTAACCCTAAACTTAACCCTAACTCTAAACCCTGGCCTTATCCCTAACCCAAACCCTAACCGTAACCCTAACCCTAACGCAAACCTAACTCTAACCGTAACCCTAAACGTAAGCCTAAACCTAACCGTAACCCTAACCCTAACCCTAACGCAAACCTAACCATATCCCTAACCCTAACCCTAACCCTAACGCAACCCTAACCCTAACCCTAACCCTAAACCTAACCCTAACCCTAAACCTAACGCAAACCTAACCCTAACCCTAACCCTAACCCTACACAAAGCCTAACCCTAACGCAAACCTAACCCTAACCATAACCCTAACCCTAACCCTAACCCTAACGCAAACCTAACCATAACCCTAACACTAAACCTAACATTAATCCTAACCCTAACGCAAACCTAACCGTAATCCTACCCGAACCCTAACCTTAAACCTAAACTTAAACCTAACCCTAACGAAAACCTAACCCTAAAGCTAACCCTAACCCTAACCCTAACCCTAACCATAACACTAACCCTAACTAAAACTAAACCCTAACCCTAAACCTAACCCTAACTCTAACCCTAATCTAAACCTAACCCTAACGTAAACCCTAAACCAAACATGAAAACTAAGGTTAACCCTAACCCTAACCTAACCCTAACCCTAACCCTAACACTAAACCTAACATTAACCCTAATCCTAACCCTAACCCTAACCCTAACCCTAATCATAATGCAAAACTAACACTAACCCTAAACTTCATCGTAAACCCTAACCCTAACCCTAAACCTAACCTAACACTAACCCTAACCCTAACCCTAACCTAAGCCTAACTCTTACCCTAACCCTAACCCTAAACCTAACCCTAACCCTAAACCTAACGCAAACCTAACCCTAACCCTAACCCTAACCCTAACCCTAAACATAAATCTAACCCTAACCCTAACCTTAACGCAAACCTAACCCTAAACTTAACGTTAACCATAAAACTTAATGCTAACCTTAACCCTAACCCTAACCCTAACCCTAAACCTTAGGCCTATCCCTAACCCTAACCCTAAACGTAACCCTAAACCTAATGAAAACCTATCTCTAAACCTAACCCTAAACCTAACCCTAACCCTAACCTTAACCCTAACGCAAACCTAAACCTAACCCTATCCCTAACCCTAACCCTAACGCAAACCTAACCCTAACCCTAACCCTAACCCTAAACATAACCCTAACCCTAACCCTAACGCAAACCTAACCCTAACCGTAAAACTAAACCTAAACCTAACATTAAAACTAACCTTAACCCTAACCCTAACGCAAACATTCCCCTACCCCTAACCTAACCCTAACGCTAACCCTAAAACAAACCCTAAAACTACCCCTACCCATAACCCTAACCCTAACCCTAAACCTAACCCTAACCCTACCACTATCCCTACACCTAACCTTAACTCTAACCCTAAACCTATCCTTAAACCCTAACCCTAACCCTATCCCTACCCTAACCTAAACCTAACCCTTACCCTAACTTTAATTCCTAAACCTAACCCTAACCTAACACTAACCAAAACACTAACAGTAACACTCACCCTAGCCTAACACTAAACTTAACCATAAAACTAAACCTTACCCTAACCCTAACCCTAACGCAAACATAACCCTAACCCTAACCATAACGCAAACCTAACCCTAAACCTAACCGTAACCCTAATCCTAACCCTAACGCAAACCTAACCCTAAACCTAACCCTAACCCTAACCCTAACCCTAACGCAAACTTAAACCTAACCCTAACCCTAACCCTAACCCTAACCCTAACCCTAACCCTAAAGCAAAATTAAACCTAACCCTAAACGTAACCCTAACCCTAACGCAAACCTAACCCTACCGCTAAACCTAAACCTAACCCTAACCTTAAAAGTAACCTTAACACTAAACCTAACGCATACCTAACCCTAAACTTAACTCTACCCTAATCCTTAACGGAAACATAAACCTAACCAAACCCTACTAACGCAAACTTAAACATAAATCCTAAAACTAAACCTAACCATAACCCTAACCGTAATGCTAACCTAACC
>NC_142502.1:112097500-112102500 GCF_057876585.1 Rhinolophus sinicus
CTAACCCTAATGCTAACCCTATCGCAAACCAAATCCTAACCCTAACCCTAAACCTAACCCTAATGCAAACCAAACCATAACCCTAACCCTAACCCTAACCCTAACGCAAACCTAACCGTAACCCTAACCCTAACCCTAACCTTAAACTTACACTTAACCCTAACCCTAAAAAACTTAACCCTAACCCTACCCCTAACCCTAACCCTAACGCAAACCTAACCCTAACCCTATCCCTAACCCTAACTCTAAACCTAACCCAAACCTAGCCCTAAATCCTAACCCTAAACCTAACCTTAACCCTAAGCCTACCACTAACCCTAACGAAACCTAACCCTAATCCTAACCCTAACACTAACCCTAACCTAAACCTAACCCTAACCCGAACCCAAACGCTAACGCAAACCTAACCGTAACCCTAAACCTAAAGCTAACCCTAACATTAAATCTAACCTTAACCCTAACCGTAACGCAGACCTACCCCTACCACTAAACTAATCCTAACCCTAAACCTAAACCTAACCCTAAACCTACCCCTAACCATAACCCTAACCCTAACAATAACCATAACCCTAGTCCTAAATATTAACTCTAACCCTAACCCTAACCCTTACCTAACCCTAATTCTAAGTCTAACCTTAATCATAACCCTAACACTAAACCTAACCCTAACATTGACCCTAACCTAATCCTAAACCTAACCCTATCTCTAACCCTTACCCTAATCCTAACCCTAACCCTAACACTAAAACCTACCCTAACCCTAACCCTAACCCTAATGCAAACCTAACCATAACCCTAACTCTTACCCTAACGCAAAACTAACCCTAACCCAAAACCTAACCGTAACCCTAACCCTAACGCAAACCTAACCCTAACCATAACCCTAACCTTAACGCAAACCTAACCCTAAACCTAACCCTAACACTAACACAAACCTAACAATAACCCTAACCCTATACCTAACCCTAATCCTAACCCTAACGCAAACCTAAACATAACCCTAACACTAACCCTAACACTAACCCTAACCCTAACCCTAAAACCTAACCCTAACCCTACCCTAACCTAACCCTAAAACTAAAGCTAATCCTAAACCCTAACCCTAAACCTAACCTAACACTAACCCTAACCCTTACTCTAACCTAAGCCTAACTCTTACTCTAACCCTAACCCTAAACCTAAACCTAACCCTAAACCCAACTCAAACCTAACCCTAACCATAAACATAACCGTAACCCTAACCCTAACCCTAACCCTAACCCTAACGCAAACCTAACCCTAAACCTAACCCTAACCCTAATGCTAACCCTATCGCAAACCTAATCCTGACCCTAACCCTAAACCTAACCCTAAAGCAAACCAAACCCTAACCCTAACCCTAACCCTAACCCTAACGCAAACCTAACCGTAACCCTAACCCTAATCCTAACCTTAAACTTACACTTAACCCTAACCCTAAAAAACTTAACCCTAACCCTACCCCAACCCTAACCCTAACGCAAACCTAACCCTAACCCTATCCCTAACCCTAACTCTAAACCTAACTCAAACCTAGCCCTAAATCCTAACCCTAAACCTAACCTTAACCCTAACCCTACCCCTAACCCTAACGAAACCTAACCCTAAACCTAACCCTAACACTAACCCTAAACCTAACTCTAACCCTAACCCGAACCCAAACGCTAACGCAAACCTAACCGTAACCCTAAACCTAAAGCAAACCCTAACATTAAATCTAACCTTAACCCTAACCGTAAAGCAGACCTACCCCTACCACTAAACTAATCCTAACCCTAAACCTAAACCAAACCCTAAACCGACCCCTAACCATAACCCTAACCCTAACACTAACCATAACCCTAGTCCTAAATATTAACTCTAACCCTAACCCTAACCTTTACCTAACCCTAATCCTAAGTCTAACCTTAATCATAACCCTAACACTAAACCTAACCCTAACATTGACCCTAACCTAACCCTAAACCTAACCCTATCTCTAACCCTTACCCTAATCCTAACCCTAACCCTAACACTAAAACCTAACCCTAACCCTAAACCTAACCCTAACCCTAACCCTAATGCAAACCTAACCATAACCCTAACTCTAACCCTAACGCAAAACTAACCCTAACCCAAAACCTAACCATAACCCTAATCCTAACGCAAACCTAACCCTAACAATAACCCTAACCTTAACGCAAACCTAACCCTAAACCTAACCCTAACACTAACACAAACCTAACAATAACCCTAACCCTAAACCTAACCCTAATCCTAACCCTAACGCAAACCTAAACATAACCCTAACACTAACCCTACCCCTAACCCTAATGCAAACCTAACCCTACCCTAACCCTATACCTAACACTGAACCTAACCATAACGCAAACCTAACCCTAACCCTAAACCTAACCCTAACCCTAACAATAACCCTAAACCTAACGGAAACATAATCCTCACCCTAACCCGAACCCTAACTCTTACGCATACCCAACCCTAACCCTAACCCTAACCCTAACCCTAACGCAAACCTAACACTAACCCTAACCCTTACACTAACCCTAACACAAACCTAACTCTATCCCTAACCCTAACCCTAAACGTAATCCCATCCCTAACCCTAACGGAAACCTAACCCTAACATAACCCTAACCCTAACCTTAACCCTAACCCAAACCTAACCCTAACCCTAACCCTAACCATAACGCAAACCTAATCCTAACCCTAAACCTAACCCTAACCCTAACGCTAACCCTATCGCAAACCTAACCCTACCCCTAACCCTAGCCCTAAACCTAAACATAACACAAACCTAACCCTAACCCTAACCCTAAACATAACTCAAACCATAACCCTAACGCAAACCTAACCCAAATCCTAATCCTAAACTTAACCCTAACGCAAACCTAACCCTAACCCTAATCCTAACCATAACCCTAACCATAACCCTAACCCTAACGCAAACCTAACCCTAACCCTAAACCTAACGCAAAACTAACCCTAAATCCTAACCCTAACCCTAACCCTAACCCTAACCCTAACCCTAACCCTAACGCAAACCTAACCATTAACCTAACCCTAACCCTATCCCTAACCTTAACGCAAACCTAACCGTAACCCTAACCCTAAAACTAACCCTAACGCAAACCTAACCCTAACTCTATCCCTAACACTAACCCTAGCCCTAACTCTAACCCTAACCCTAACCGTAACCCTAACCCTAACGCAAACCAAACCCTAACCTTAACCCTAACCCTAACCTAACCCTAACCCTAACACTAACCCTAACCCTAACGCAAACCTAACCGTAACAGTAACCCTAAATCTAGCCCTAAACTTAAAACTAAACTTAACCCTAACCCTAACGCAAACCTAACCGTAATTCTAACTCTAACCCTAACGCAAACCTAACCCTAACCTTAACCATAACCCTAATCCTAACGCTAACGTAACCCTAAATCCTAACCCTAACCCTAACCCTAACCCTAACCCTAACACAAACTTAACCCTAACCTTAACCATAACCCTAAACCTAACTCTAACCTAACCCTAAATCCTAACCCTAACCATAACCCTAACCCTAACACTAACCCTAACACAAACGAACCCTAACCATAAACGTAACCCTAAACCTAACACAAACCATAACCCTAACGCAAACTTAACCCTAACCCTAAACCTAAACCTAACACTAACACAAACCTAACCCTAACCCTAACCCTAACCCTAACCCTAACCCTATCCCTAACGCAAACCTAAACGTAAACCTAACCCTAAACCTAAACTTAAACCTACCCTTAACCCTAACCCTAACGAAAACTTAACCCTAACCCTAACCCTAACCCTAACCCTAACGCAAACCTAACCCTAAACCTAACACTAATTCTTACCCTAACTCTAAACCTAACGCAAACCTAACCCTAATTCCTAACCCTAAACCTAACCCTAACCCTAACCCTAACCCTAACACAAACCTAACCCTAAATCCTAACCCTAACCCTAACCCTAACCCTAACCCTAACCCTAACGCAAAACTAACACTAAACCTAACCCTAACCCTAACCCTGAACCTAACCCTAAACCTAAACCTAACCCTATAACCTAACCCTAACCCTACCCTAACCTAACCCTAACCCTATACCCTAAACCTAACCCTAACCCTAAAACTAACCCAAACCCTAACCTAAGCCTAACTCTTACACTAACACCAAACCCTAAATCTAACCCTAACCCTAAATCAAACTCAAACCTAACCCTAACCCTAAACCTAACCCTAACCCTAACCCTAAAGCTAACCCTAAACTTAAAACTAACCTTAACCCTACCCTAACGCAAACCTAACCCTAACCCTAACTCTAACTCTAACCCTAACCCTAAACCCTAACGCTAACCCTAACCCTAACCCTAACCCTAACGCAAAACTAACCGTAACCCTATCCCTAATCCTAACCTTAAACCTAAACTTAACCCAAACCCTAACGAAAACCTAACCCTAACCCTGACGCAAACCTAACCCTAACCCTAACCATAACCCTAACCCTAACCCTAAATCTAACCCTAGAGCTAACCCTAACCATAATGCAACCCTAACCCTAACCCTAACCCTAACGCAAACCTAACCCTAAACCTAACACTAAGCTTAACCCTAACCCTAACGCAAACCTAACCCTAAACCTAACCCTAAGCCTAACCCTAACCCTAACGCAAACCTAAACCTAACCCTAACCCTAACCCTAACCCTAACCCTAAGAATAATGCAAACCTAACCCTAACCCTAACCCTAATCGTAAACCCTAACCCTAACCCTAACTGTAAACCTAACCCTAAACCTAACCCTAACCCTAACCCTAAACAAAACCCTAACCCTAACCCTAACCTTAACGCAAACCTTAACCTAAACTAAACGTTAACCATAAAACCCTTACGCTAAACTTAACCCTAACCCTAACCCTAACCCTAAACCTTAGCCCTATCCCTAACCTTAACCCTTATCGTACCCT
>NC_142502.1:112107500-112120000 GCF_057876585.1 Rhinolophus sinicus
AAAACCTAAACCTACCTCTAACCCTAACCTAGTCTTAACTCTAACCCTAACACTAAACCCTAAACCTAACCCTAGCCCTATCCCTAACCCTAACCCTAACAGTAACCCTAACCCTAACGCAAACCTAACCCTAAACCTAACCCTAAACCTAACCCTAACCCTAACCCTAACCCTAACGCAAACCTAACCCTAACCCTAACCCTAAACCTAACGCACACCTAACCCTAACCCTAACCCTAAACCTAAATTTAAACCTAACCCTAACGCAAACCTAACCCTAAACATAACAATAACCCTAACCCTACAGCAACCCTAACCCTAATCCTAATCCTAACCCTAACGCTAACCTAAACCTAACCCTAACCTAAACCCTAACACTAACCTAACCGTACCCATAACCCTAAACTTAATCCTACCACAAAACCTAACCCTAAACCTAAACCTAATCATAAACCCTAACACTAACCCTAACCCTACCCTAACCTTAAACCCTAAACCAAACCCTAACCTAACACTAACCCTAACCCTAACACTAACCCTAACGTAAGCCTAACTCTAACCATAACCCAAACCCTAAACCTTACCCTAACCCTAAATCTAACGCAAACCTAACGCTAACCCTAACCCTAACCCTAACCCTAACCCTAACGCTAACCTAACCCTAAACCTAACCCTAACCCTAACCCTAACCCTAACCCTAACCCTAACGCAAACCTAACCCTAACCCTAACTCTAACCCTAAACCTAACCCAAACCCTAACCTTAACGCAAACCTAACCCTAACCCTAACCCTAACCCTACACCTAACGCAAATCTAACCCTAACCCTAACCCTAACCCTAACCCTAATCCTAACCCTAACCCTAACCCTAACCCAAACCCTAACGCAAACCTAACCCTAACCCTAAACCTAAACCTAACCGTAACCTTAAAACTAACCTTAACCCTAAAACTAACGCAAACCTAACCCTAATCCTAACCCTAACCCTAACCCTAACCCTAATCCTAACCCTAACGGAAACATAACTCTAACCCTAACCCTAAAACTAACGCAAACCTAACCCTAAATCCTAAACCTAAACCTAACCCTAACACTGACCCTAATGCTAACCTAACCCTAACACTAACCATAACCCTAACCCTAACCCTAAGGCTAACCTAACCCTAGCCTAACCCTAATCCTAACATGAAAACTAACCCTAACCCTAACCTAATCATAACCCTAAAGCTAACCCTATACCTACCACTACTTCTAACCCTAACCCTAACCCTAACCCTAAACCTAACCCTAAACCTACCCCTACCGATAACCCTAACCCTAACACTAACCATAACCCTAACCCTAAACATTAACTCTAACCCTAATCCTAACCTTAAAGTAACCCTAATCCTAAGTCTAAACCTAACCCTAACCCTAAACCTAACCCTAAACCTATCCCTAACTTTGAACCTAACCTAACGCTACCCCTAACCCTACCTCTAAACCTAACCCTAATCCTAACCATAACCTTAAACTTAAACCTTACCTTAACCGTAACCCTAACGAAAACCTAACTCTAACACTAACCCTAAACCTAACCCTAACGCAAACTAACCCTAACCCTAACCATAACCTTAAACCTAACGCAAACCTAACGCTAAATCCTAACCCTAACACTAACACTAATCCTAACCCTAACACAAACCTAACCCTAACCCTAACACTAACCCTAAACCTAACCCAAACCATCACCCTAACGCAAACCTAACCCTAACCCAACCCTAAACCTAACCCTAACACAAACCTAACCCTAACCCTAACCCTAACCCTAATGCAAACCTAACCCTAAACCTAACCCTATACCTAACACTAAACCTAACCCTAACGCGAACCTAACCGTAACCCTAACCCTAACCATAACCCTAACAATAACCCTACCCCTAACGGAAACATAATCCTAACCCTATTCTTACCCTAACCATAATCCTAACACTAACCCGAACCCTAACTCTAACGCATACCTAACCCTAACCCTAACCCTAACCCTAACCCTAACGCAAACCTAACACTAACCCTAACCCTTACACTAACCCTAACACAAACCTAACCCTATCCCTACCCTAACCCTAAACGTAATCCTATCCCTAACCCTAACGCAAACCTAACACTACCATAACCCTAACCCTAACCCTAACCCTAACGCAAACCTAACCCTAACCTAACCCTAACTATAACGCAAACCTAACCCTAACCCTAAACCTAACCCTAACCCTAACCCTAACCCTAACCCTAACCCTAACCCTAACCCTAACCCTTACCCTAACGCAAACCTAACCCTAAACCTAACTCTAACCCTAATGCTAACCCTATCGCAAACCTAATCCTAACCCTAACCCTAAACCTAATCCTAACGCAAACCAAAACCTAACCCTAACCCTAACCCTAACGCAAACCTAACCGTAACCCTAACCCTAACCCTAACCTTAAACTTACACTTAACCCTAACCCTAAAAAACTTAACCCTAACCCTACCCCTAACCCTAACGCAAACCTAACCCTAACCCTATCCCTAACCCTAACTCTAAACCTAACCCAAACCTAGCCCTAAATCATAACCATAAACCTAACCTTAACCCTAACCCTACCACTAACCCTAACGAAACCTAACCCTAAACCTAACCCTAACACTAACCCTAACCTAAACCTAACCCTAACCCGAACCCAAACGCTAACGCAAACCTAACCGTAACCCTAAACCTAAAGCTAACCCTAACATTAAATCTAACCTTAACCCTAACCGTAACGCAGACCTACCCCTACCACTAAACTAATCCTAACCCTAAACCTAAACCTAACCCTAAACCTACCCCTAACCATAACCCTAACCCTAACACTAACCATAACCCTAGTCCTAAATATTAACTCTAACCCTAACCCTAACCCTTACCTAACCGTAATTCTAAGTCTAACCTTAATCATAACCCTAACACTAAACCTAACCCTAACATTGACCCTAACCTAACCCTAAACCTAACCCTACCTCTAACCCTTACCCTAATCCTAACCCTAACCCTAACACTAAAACCTAACCCTAACCCTAAACCTAACCCTAACCCTAACCCTAATGCAAACCTAACCATAACCCTAACTCTAACCCTAACGCAAAACTAACCCTAACCCAAAACCTAACCATAACCCTAACCCTAACGCAAACCTAACCCTAACCATAACCCTAACCTTAACGCAAACCTAACCCTAAACCTAACCCTAACACTAACACAAACCTAACAATAAACCTAACCCTAAACCTAACCCTAATCCTAACCCTAACGCATACCTAAACATAACCCTAACACTAACCCTAACCCTAACCATAAAACCTAAGCCTAACCCTACCCTAACCTAACCCTAAAACTAAAGCTAATCCTAAACCCTAACCCTACCCTAACCTAACACTAACCCTCACCCTTACTCTAACCTAAGCCTAACTCTTACTCTAACCCTAACCCTAAACCTAAACCTAACCTTAAACCCAACTCAAACCTAAACCTAACCATAAACCTAACCCTAACCCTAACCCTAACCCTAACCAAACCTAACCCTAAACCTAACCCTAACCCTAAAGCTAACCGTATCGCAAACCTAATCCTGACCCTAACCCTAAACCTAACCCTAAAGCAAACCAAACCCTAACCCTAACCCTAACCCTAACGCAAACCTAACCGTAACCCTAACCCTAACCCTAACCTTAAACTTACACTTAACCCTAACCCTAAAAAACTTAACCCTAACCCTACCCCTAACCCTACCCCTAACGCAAACCTAACCCTAACCCTATCACTAACCCTAACTCTAAACCTAACTCAAACCTAGCCCTAAATCCTAACCCTAAACCTAACCTTAACCCTAACCCTACCCCTAACCCTAACGAAACCTAACCCTAAACCTAACCCTAACACTAACCCTAAACCTAACCCTAACCCTAACCCGAACCCAAAAGCTAACGCAAACCTAACCGTAACCCTAAACCTAAAGCTAACCCTAACATTAAATCTAACCTTAACCCTAACCGTAAAGCAGACCTACCCCTACCACTAAACTAATCCTAACCCTAAACCTAAACCTAACCCTAAACCTACCCCTAACCATAACCCTAACCCTAACACTAACCATAACCCTAGTCCTAAATATTAACTCTAACCCTAACCCTAACCCTTACCTAACCCTAATCCTAAGTCTAACCTTAATCATAACCCTAACACTAAACCTAACCCTAACATTGACCCTAACCTAACCCTAAACCTAACCCTATCTCTAACCCTTACCGTAATCCTAACCCTAACCCTAACACTAAAACCTACCCTAACCCTAAACCTAAACCTAACCCTAACCCTAATGCAAACCTAACCATAACCCTAACTCTAACCCTAACGCAAAACTAACCCTAACCCAAAATCTAACCATAACCCTAACCCTAACGCAAACCTAACCCTAACCATAACCCTAACCTTAACGCAAACCTAACCCTAACCCTAATCCTAACCCTAACGCAAACCTAAACATAACCCTAACTCTAACCCTAACCCTAACCCTAACCCTAAAACCTAACCCTAACCCTACCCTAACCTAACCCTAAAACTAAAGCTAATCATAAACCCTAACCCTAACCCTATCCTAACACTAACCCTAACCTTACTCTAACCTAAGCCTAACTCTTACTCTAACCCTAACCCTAAACCTAAACCTAACCCTAAACCCAACTCAAACCTAACCCTAACCCTAATCCAAAACCTAACCCTAACCCTAACGCAAACCTAAACTTAAACCTAACCCAAACCCTAACCTTAACCATGACGGAAAACTAACCCTAAACCTAACCCTAACCCTAACCCTAACCCTAATGCAAACCTAACCCTACCCTAACCCTATACCTAACACTAAACCTAACCATAACGCAAACCTAACCCTAACCCTAAACCTAACCCTAACCCTAACAATAACCCTAAACCTAACGGAAACATTATCCAAACCCCAACCCGAACCCTAACTCTAACGCATACCTAAAACTCTAACCCTAACCCTAACCCTAACCCTAACCCTAACGCAAACCTAACACTAACCCTAACCCTTACACTAAACCTAACACAAACCTAACCCTATCCCTAACCCTAACCCTAAACGTAATCCCATCCCTAACCCTAACGGAAACCTAACCCTAACATAACCCTAACCCTAACCCTAACCCTAACGCAAACCTAACCCTAACCCTAACGCTAACCATAACGCAAACCTAATCCTAACCCTAAACCTAACCCTAACCCTAACGCTAACCCTATCGCAAACCTAACCCTAAATCCTAACCCTAACCCTAAACCTAAACATAACACAAACCTAACCCTAACCCTAACCCTAAACCTAACTCAAACCATAACCCTAACGCAAACCTAACCCAAACCCTAATCCTAAACTTAACCCTAACGCAAACCTAACCCTAACCCTAACCCTAACCCTAACCATAACCCTAACCCTAACCCTAACCCTAACGCATACCTAACCCTAACCCTAAACCTAACGCAAAACTAATCCTAAATCCTAACCCTAACCCTAACCCTAACCCTAACCCTAACCCTAACGCAAGCCTAACCATTAACCTAACCCTAACCCTAACCCTAACCTTAACGCAAACCTAGCCGTAACCCTAACCCTAAAATTAACCCTAACGCAAACCTAACCCTAACTCTATCCCTAACACTAACCCTAGCCCTAACTCAAACCCTAACCCTAACCGTAACCCTAACCCAAACGCAAACCAAACCCTAACCTTAACCCTATCCCTAACCCAACCCAAACCTAACACTAACCCTAACCCTAACGCAAACCTAACCGTAACACTAACCCTAAATCTAGCCCTAAACTTAAAACTAACCTTAACCCTAACCCTAACGCAAACCTAACCGTAATTCTAACTCTAACCCTAACGCAAACCTAACCCTAACCTTAACCATAACCCTAATCCTAACGCTAACCTAACCCTAAATCCTAACCCTAACCCTAACCCTAACCCTAAACCTAACACAAACTTAACCCTAACCTTAACCATAACCCTAAACCTAACTCTAACCTAACCCTAAATCCTAACCCTAACCATAACCCTAACCCTAACACTAACCCTAACACAAACCTAACCCTAACCATAAACCTAACCCTAAACCTAACACAAACCATAACCCTAACGCAAACTTAACCCTAACCCTAACCCTAAACCTAACACTAACACAAGCCTAACCCTAACCCTAACCCTAACTCTAACCCTAAACCTAACGCAAACCTATCCGTAAACCTAACCCTAACCCTAAACTTAAACCTACCCTTAACCCTAACCCTAACGAAAACTTAACCCTAACCCTAACCCTAACGCTAACCCTAACGCAAATCTAACCCTAAACCTAACACTAATTCTTACCCTAACTCTAAACCTAACGCAAACCTAACCCTAAATCCTAACCTTAAACCTAACCCTAACCCTAACCCTAACCCTAACGCAAACCTAACCCTAAATCCTAACCCTAACCCTAACCCTAACCCTAACCCTAACGCAAAACTAACACTAAACCTAACCCTATCCCTAACCCTAAACCTAAACCTAAACCTAACCCTAACCCTATACCCTAACCCTAACCCTACCCTAACCTAACCCTAACCCTATACCCTAAACCTAACCCTAACCCTAAAACTAACCCAAACCTAACCTAAGCCTAACTCTTACACTAACACCAAACCCTAAATCTAACCCTAACCCTAAATCAAACTCAAACCTAACCCTAACCCTAACCCTAAAGCTAACCCTAAACTTAAAACTAACCTTAACCCTACCCTAACGCAAACCTAACCCTAACCCTAACTCTAACTCTAACCCTAACCCTAAACCCTAACGCTAACCCTAACCCTAACCCTAACCCTAACGCAAAACTAACCGTAACCCTATTCCTAATCCTAACCTTAAACCTAAACTTAACCCTAACCCTAACGAAAACCTAACCCTAACCCTGACGCAAACCTAACCCTAACCCTAACCCTAAACCTAACGCAAACCTAACCCTAAATCCTAACCCTAACCCTAACCCTAACCCTAACACTAACGCAAACCTAATTCTAAACCTAACCCTAATCCTAAACCTAACCCTAACGCAAACCTAACCCTAACCGTAACCCAAACCCTAACCCTAACCCTAACGCTAACCCAAAGCCTAACCCTAACTCAAACCTAACCCTAACCCTAACCCAAACTCTAACCCTAACGCAAACCTAACCCTAACCATAACCCTAAACCTAACGCAAACCTAACCCTAACCCTAACCCTAAATCTAACCCTAGCCCTAACCCTAACCATAATGCAACCCTAACCCTAACCCTAACCTAACGCAAACCTAACCCTAAACCTCACACTAAGCTTAACCCTAACCCTAACGCAAACCTAACCCTAAACCTAACCCTAAGCCTGACCCTAACCCTAACCCTAACCCTAAGAATAATGCAAACCTAACCCTAACCCTAACCCTAATCGTAAACCCTAACCCTAACCCTAACTGTAAACCTAACCCTAAACCTAACCCTAACCCTAACCCTAACCCTAAACAAAACCCTAACCCTAACCCTAACCTTAACGCAAACATTAACCTAAACTAAACGTTAACCATAAAACCCTAACGCTAAACTTAACCCTAACCCTAACCCTAAACCTAAACCCTAGCCCTATCCCTAACCTTAACCCTAATCGTAACCTAAACCTAACGCAAAACTAACCCTAACCCTAAACTTAACCTAACCCTAAACCTAACCCTAACCCTAACCCTAACCCTAACGCAAAACTAACCCTAACCCTGACCCTAAACTTAACCCTAAACCTAACATAAACCTAACCCAAACCCTAACCCTAACACTAACCCGAAACCTAACATTAACCCTGAAACCTAACCCTAACCCTAACCCTAAACCTAACCCTAATGCAAACTTAACCCTAACCCAAACCCTAACACTAAACCTGACACAAACCTAACCCTAACCCTAACCAAACCTAACCCTAAACCTAACCCTAACCCTAAAGCTAACCGTATCGCAAACCTAATCCTGACCCTAACCCTAAACCTAACCCTAAAGCAAACCAAACCCTAACCCTAACCCTAACCCTAACCCTAACGCAAACCTAACCGTAACCCTAACCCTAACCCTAACCTTAAACTTACACTTAACCCTAACCCTAAAAAACTTAACCCTAACCCTACCCCTAACCCTACCCCTAACGCAAACCTAACCCTAACCCTATCACTAACCCTAACTCTAAACCTAACTCAAACCTAGCCCTAAATCCTAACCCTAAACCTAACCTTAACCCTAACCCTACCCCTAACCCTAACGAAACCTAACCCTAAACCTAACCCTAACACTAACCCTAAACCTAACCCTAACCCTAACCCGAACCCAAAAGCTAACGCAAACCTAACCGTAACCCTAAACCTAAAGCTAACCCTAACATTAAATCTAACCTTAACCCTAACCGTAAAGCAGACCTACCCCTACCACTAAACTAATCCTAACCCTAAACCTAAACCTAACCCTAAACCTACCCCTAACCATAACCCTAACCCTAACACTAACCATAACCCTAGTCCTAAATATTAACTCTAACCCTAACCCTAACCCTTACCTAACCCTAATCCTAAGTCTAACCTTAATCATAACCCTAACACTAAACCTAACCCTAACATTGACCCTAACCTAACCCTAAACCTAACCCTATCTCTAACCCTTACCCTAATCCTAACCCTAACCCTAACACTAAAACCTACCCTAACCCTAAACCTAACCCTAACCCTAACCCTAATGCAAACCTAACCATAACCCTAACTCTAACCCTAACGCAAAACTAACCCTAACCCAAAATCTAACCATAACCCTAACCCTAACGCAAACCTAACCCTAACCATAACCCTAACCTTAACGCAAACCTAACCCTAACCCTAATCCTAACCCTAACGCAAACCTAAACATAACCCTAACTCTAACCCTAACCCTAACCCTAACCCTAAAACCTAACCCTAACCCTACCCTAACCTAACCCTAAAACTAAAGCTAATCATAAACCCTAACCCTAACCCTATCCTAACACTAACCCTAACCCTTACTCTAACCTAAGCCTAACTCTTACTCTAACCCTAACCCTAAACCTAAACCTAACCCTAAACCCAACTCAAACCGAACCCTAACCCTAATCCAAAACCTAACCCTAACCCTAACGCAAACCTAAACTTAAACCTAACCCAAACCCTAACCTTAACCATGACGGAAAACTAACCCTAAACCTAACCCTAACCCTACCCTAACCCTATACCTAACACTAAACCTAACCATAACGCAAACCTAACCCTAACCCTAAACCTAACCCTAACCCTAACAATAACCCTAAACCTAACGGAAACATTATCCTAACCCCAAACCGAACCCTAACTCTAACGCATACCTAAAACCCTAACCCTAACCCTAACCCTAACCCTAACCCTAACGCAAACCTAACACTAACCCTAACCCTTACACTAAACCTAACACAAACCTAACCCTATCCCTAACCCTAACCCTAAACGTAATCCCATCCCTAACCCTAACGGAAACCTAACCCTAACATAACCCTAACCCTAACCCTAACCCTAATGCAAACCTAACCCTAACCCTAACGCTAACCATAACGCAAACCTAATCCTAACCCTAAACCTAACCCTAACCCTAACGCTAACCCTATCGCAAACCTAACCCTAAATCCTAACCCTAACCCTAAACCTAAACATAACACAAACCTAACCCTAACCCTAACCCTAAACCTAACTCAAACCATAACCCTAACGCAAACCTAACCCAAACCCTAATCCTAAACTTAACCCTAACGCAAACCTAACCCTAACCCTAACCCTAACCCTAATCATAACCCTAACCCTAACCCTAACCCTAACGCATACCTAACCCTAACCCTAAACCTAACGCAAAACTAACCCTAAATCCTAACCCTAACCCTAACCCTAACCCTAACCCTAACGCAAGCCTAACCATTAACCTAACCCTAACCCTAACCCTAACCTTAACGCAAACCTAGCCGTAACCCTAACCCTAAAACTAACCCTAACGCAAACCTAACCCTAACTCTATCCCTAACACTAATCCTAGCCCTAACTCAAACCCTAACCCTAACCGTAACCCTAACCCTAACGCAAACCAAACCCTAACCTTAACCCTAACCCTAACCCAACCCTAACCTAACACTAACCCTAACCCTAACGCAAACCTAACCGTAACACTAACCCTAAATCTAGCCCTAAACTTAAAACTAACCTTAACCCTAACCCTAACGCAAACCTAACCGTAATTCTAACTCTAACCCTAACGCAAACCTAACCCTAACCTTAACCATAACCCTAATCCTAACGCTAACCTAACCCTAAATCCTAACCCTAACCCTAACCCTAACCCTAAACCTAACACAAACTTAACCCTAACCTTAACCATAACCCTAAACCTAACTCTAACCTAACCCTAAATCCTAACCCTAACCATAACCCTAACCCTAACACTAACCCTAACACAAACCTAACCCTAACCATAAACCTAACCCTAAACCTAACACAAACCATAGCCCTAACGCAAACTTAACCCTAACCCTAACCCTAAACCTAACACTAACACAAACCTAACCCTAACCCTAACCCTAACTCTAACCCTAAACCTAACGCAAACCTATCCGTAAACCTAACCCTAACCCTAAACTTAAACCTACCCTTAACCCTAACCCTAACGAAAACTTAACCCTAACCCTAACCCTAACGCTAACCCTAACGCAAATCTAACCCTAAACCTAACACTAATTCTTACCCTAACTCTAAACCTAACGCAAACCTAACCCTAAATCCTAACCTTAAACCTAACCCTAACCCTAACCCTAACCCTAACGCAAACCTAACCCTAAATCCTAACCCTAACCCTAACCCTAACCCTAACCCTAACGCAAAACTAACACTAAACCTAACCCTAACCCTAACCCTAAACCTAACCCTAAACCTAACCCTAACCCTATACCCTAACCCTAACCCTACCCTAACCTAACCCTAACCCTATACCCTAAACCTAACCCTAACCCTAAAACTAACCCAAACCTAACCTAAGCCTAACTCTTACACTAACACCAAACCCTAAATCTAACCCTAACCCTAAATCAAACTCAAACCTAACCCTAACCCTAACCCTAAAGCTAACCCTAAACTTAAAACTAACTTTAACCCTACCCTAACGCAAACCTAACCCTAACCCTAACTCTAACTCTAACCCTAACCCTAAACCCTAACGCTAACCCTAACCCTAACCCTAACCCTAACGCAAAACTAACCGTAACCCTATTCCTAATCCTAACCTTAAACCTAAACTTAACCCTAACCCTAACGAAAACCTAACCCTAACCCTGACGCAAACCTAACCCTAACCCTAACCCTAAACCTAACGCAAACCTAACCCTAAATCCTAACCCTAACCCTAACCCTAACCCTAACACTAACGCAAACCTAATTCTAAACCTAACCCTAACCCTAAACCTAACCCTAACGCAAACCGACCCTAACCGTAACCCAAACCCTAACCCTAACCCTAACGCTAACCCAAAGCCTAACCCTAACTCAAACCTAACCCTAACCCTAACCCAAACTCTAACCCTAACGCAAACCTAACCCTAACCATAACCCTAAACCTAACGCAAACCTAACCCTAACCCTAACCCTAAATCTAACCCTAGCCCTAACCCTAACCATAATGCAACCCTAACCCTAACCCTAACCTAACGCAAACCTAACCCTAAACCTCACACTAAGCTTAACCCTAACCCTAACGCAAACCTAACCCTAAACCTAACCCTAAGCCTAACCCTAACCCTAACACAAACCTAAACCTAACCCTAACCCTAACCCTAACCCTAACCCTAACCCTAAGAATAATGCAAACCTAACCCTAACCCTAACCCTAATCGTAAACCCTAACCCTAACCCTAACTGTAAACCTAACCCTAACCCTAACCCTAACCCTAACCCTAACCCTAAACAAAACCCTAACCCTAACCCTAACCTTAACGCAAACATTAACCTAAACTAAACGTTAACCATAAAACCCTAACGCTAAACTTAACCCTAACCCTAACCCTAAACCTAAACCCTAGCCCTATCCCTAACCTTAACCCTAATCGTAACCTAAACCTAACGCAAACCTAACCCTAACCCTAAACTTAACCTAAACCTAAACCTAACCCTAACCCTAACCCTAACCCTAACGCAAAACTAACCCTAACCCTGACCCTAAACTTAACCCTAAACCTAACATAAACCTAACCCAAACCCTAACCCTAACACTAACCCGAAACCTAACATTAACCCTGAAACCTAACCCTAACCCTAACCCTAAACCTAACCCTAATGCAAACTTAACCCTAACCCAAACCC
>NC_142502.1:112122500-112135000 GCF_057876585.1 Rhinolophus sinicus
AACCCTAATGCAAACCTAACCCTAACCCTAACCCTATACCTAACACTAAACCTAACCCTAACGCGAACCTAACCGTAACCCTAACCCTAACCATAACCCTAACAATAACCCTAACCCTAACGGAAACATAATCCTAACCCTATTCTTACCCTAACCATAATCCTAACACTAACCCGAACCCTAACTCTAACGCATACCTAACCCTAACCCTAACCCTAACCCTAACCCTAACGCAAACCTAACACTAACCCTAACCCTTACACTAACCCTAACACAAACCTAACCCTATCCCTACCCTAACCCTAAACGTAATCCTATCCCTAACCCTAACGCAAACCTAACACTACCATAACCCTAACCCTAACCCTAACCCTAACGCAAACCTAACCCTAACCTAACCCTAACTATAACGCAAACCTAACCCTAACCCTAAACCTAACCCTAACCCTAACCCTAACCCTAACCCTAACCCTAACCCTAACCCTTACCCTAACGCAAACCTAACCCTAAACCTAACTCTAACCCTAATGCTAACCCTATCGCAAACCTAATCCAAACCCTAACCCTAAACCTAACCCTAACGCAAACCAAACCCTAACCCTAACCCTAACCCTAACGCAAACCTAACCGTAACCCTAACCCTAACCCTAACCTTAAACTTACACTTAACCCTAACCCTAAAAAACTTAACCCTAACCCTACCCCTAACCCTAACCCTAACGCAAAACTAACCCTAACCCTATCCCTAACCCTAACTCTAAACCTAACCCAAACCTAGCCCTAAATCCTAACCATAAACCTAACCTTAACCCTAAACCTACCATTAACCCTAACGAAACCTAACCCTAAACCTAACCCTAACACTAACCCTAACCTAAACCTAACCCTAACCCGAACCCAAACGCTAACGCAAACCTAACCGTAACCCTAAACCTAAAGCTAACCCTAACATTAAATCTAACCTTAACCCTAACCGTAACGCAGACCTACCCCTACCACTAAACTAATACTAACCCTAAACCTAAACCTAACCCTAAACCTAACCCTAACCATAAAACTAACCCTAACCCTAACCCTAACCCTAACCAAACCTAACCCTAACCCTATCACTAACCCTAACTCTAAACCTAACTCAAACCTAGCCCTAAATCCTAACCCTAAACCTAACCTTAACCCTAACCCTACCCCTAACCCTAACGAAACCTAACCCTAAACCTAACCCTAACACTAACCCTAAACCTAACCCTAACCCTAACCCGAACCCAAAAGCTAACGCAAACCTAACCGTAACCCTAAACCTAAAGCTAACCCTAACATTAAATCTAACCTTAACCCTAACCGTAAAGCAGACCTACCCCTACCACTAAACTAATCCTAACCCTAAACCTAAACCTAACCCTAAACCTACCCCTAACCATAACCCTAACCCTAACACTAACCATAACCCTAGTCCTAAATATTAACTCTAACCCTAACCCTAACACTTACCTAACCCTAATCCTAAGTCTAACCTTAATCATAACCCTAACACTAAACCTAACCCTAACATTGACCCTAACCTAACCCTAAACCTAACCCTATCTCTAACCCTTACCCTAATCCTAACTATAACCCTAACACTAAAACCTAACCCTAACCCTAAACATAACCCTAACCCTAACCCTAATGCAAACCTAACCATAACCCTAACTCTAACCCTAACGCAAAACTAACCCTAACCCAAAACCTAACCATAACCCTAACCCTAACGCAAACCTAACCCTAACCATAACCCTAACCTTAACGCAAAACTAACCCTAACCCTAATCCTAACCCTAACGCAAACCTAAACATAACCCTAACACTAACCCTAACCCTAACCCTAACCCTAAAACCTAACCCTAACCCTACCCTAACCTAACCCTAAAACTAAAGCTAATCATAAACCCTAACCCTAACCCTATCCTAACACTAACCCTAACCCTTACTCTAACCTAAGCCTAACTCTTACTCTAACCCTAACCCTAAACCTAAACCTAACCCTAAACCCAACTCAAACCTAACCCTAACCCTAATCCAAAACCTAACCCTAACCCTAACGCAAACCTAAACTTAAACCTAACCCAAACCCTAACCTTAACCATGACGGAAAACTAACCCTAAACCTAACCCTAACCCTAACCCTAACCCTAACCCTAATGCAAACCTAACCCTACCCTAACCCTATACCTAACACTAAACCTAACCATAACGCAAACCTAACCCTAACCCTAAACCTAACCCTAACCCTAACAATAACCCTAAACCTAACGGAAACATTATCCTAACCCTAACCCGAACCCTAACTCTAACGCATACCTAACCCTAACCCTAACCCTAACCCTAACCCTAACCCTAACCCTAACGCAAACCTAACACTAACCCTAACCCTTACACTAAACCTAACACAAACCTAACCCTATCCCTAACCCTAACCCTAAACGTAATCCCATCCCTAACCCTAACGGAAACCTAACCCTAACATAACCCTAACCCTAACCCTAACCCTAACGCAAACCTAACCCTAACCCTAACGCTAACCATAACGCAAACCTAATCCTAACCCTAAACCTAACCCTAACCCTAACGCTAACCCTATCGCAAACCTAACCCTAAATCCTAACCCTAACCCTAAACCTAAACATAACACAAACCTAACCCTAACCCTAACCCTAAACCTAACACAAACCATAACCCTAACGCAAACCTAACCCAAACCCTAATCCTAAACTTAACCCTAACGCAAACCTAACCCTAACCCTAACCCTAACCCTAACCATAACCCTAACCCTAACCCTAACCCTAACGCATACCTAACCCTAACCCTAAACCTAACGCAAAACTAACCCTAAATCCCAACCCTAACCCTAACCCTAACCCTAACCCTAACCCTAACGCAAGCCTAACCATTAACCTAACCCTAACCCTAACCCTAACCTTAACGCAAACCTAGCCGTAACCCTAACCCTAAAACTAACCCTAACGCAAACCTAACCCTAACTCTATCCCTAACACTAACCCTAGCCCTAACTCAAACCCTAACCCTAACCGTAACCCTAACCCTAACGCAAACCAAACCCTAACCTTAACCCTAACCCTAACCCAACCCTAACCTAACACTAACCCTAACCCTAACGCAAACCTAACCGTAACACTAACCCTAAATCTAGCCCTAAACTTAAAACTAACCTTAACCCTAACCCTAACGCAAACCTAACCGTAATTCTAACTCTAACCCTAACGCAAACCTAACCCTAACCTTAACCATAACCCTAATCCTAACGCTAACCTAACCCTAAATCCTAACCCTAACCCTAACCCTAACCCTAACCCTAACACAAACTTAACCCTAACCTTAACCATAACCCTAAACCTAACTCTAACCTAACCCTAAATCCTAACCCAAACCATAACCCTAACCCTAACACTAACCCTAACACAAACCTAACCCTAACCATAAACCTAACCCTAAACCTAACACAAACCATAACCCTAACGCAAACTTAACCCTAACCCTAACCCTAAACCTAACACTAACACAAACCTAACCCTAACCCTAACCCTAACTCTAACCCTAAACCTAACGCAAACCTATCCGTAAACCTAACCCTAACCCTAAACTTAAACCTACCCTTAACCCTAACCCTAACGAAAACTTAACCCTAACCCTAACCATAACGTTAACCCTAACGCAAATCTAACCCTAAACCTAACACTAATTCTTACCCTAACTCTAAACCTAACGCAAACCTAACCCTAAATCCTAACCCTAAACCTAACCCTAACCCTAACCCTAACCCTAACGCAAACCTAACCCTAAATCCTAACCCTAACCCTAACCCTAACCCTAACCCTAACGCAAAACTAACACTAAACCTAACCCTAACCCTAACCCTAAACCTAACCCTAAACCTAACCCTAACCCTATACCCTAACCCTAAACCTACCCTAACCCAACACTAACCCTATACCCTAAACCTAACCCTAACCCTGAAACTAACCCAAACCCTAACCTAAGCCTAACTCTTACACTAACACCAAACCCTAAATCTAACCCTAACCCTAAATCAAACTCAAACCTAACCCTAACCCTAACCCTAACCCTAAAGCTAACCCTAAACTTAAAACTAACCTTAACCCTACCCTAACGCAAACCTAACCCTAACCCTAACTCTAACTCTAACCCTAACCCTAAACCCTAACGCTAACCCTAACCCTAACCCTAACCCTAACGCAAAACTAACCGTAACCCTATTCCTAATCCTAACCTTAAACCTAAACTTAACCCTAACCCTAACGAAAACCTAACCCTAACCCTGACGCAAACCTAACCCTAACCCTAACCCTAAACCTAACGCAAACCTAACCCTAAATCCTAACCCTAACCCTAACCCTAACCCTAACACTAACGCAAACCTAATTCTAAACCTAAACCTAACCCTAAACCTAACCCTAACGCAAACCTAACCCTAACCGTAACCCAAACCCTAACCCTAACCCTAACGCTAACCCAAAGCCTAACCCTAACTCAAACCTAACCCTAACCCTAACCCTAACCCTAAACAAAACCCTAACCCTAACCCTAACCTTAACGCAAACCTTAACCTAAACTAAACGTTAACCATAAAACCCTAACGCTAAACTTAACCCTAACCCTAACCCTAAACCTAAACCCTAGCCCTGTCCCTAACCTTAACCCTAATCGTAACCTAAACCTAACGCAAACCTAACCCTAACCCTAAACTTAACCTAACCCTAAACCTAACCCTAACCCTAACCCTAACCCTAACGCAAAACTAACCCTAACCCTGACCCTAAACTTAACCCTAAACCTAACATAAACCTAACCCAAACCCTAACCCTAACACTAACCCGAAACCTAACATTAACCCTGAAACCTAACCCTAACCCTAACCCTAACCCTAAACCTAACCCTAATGCAAACTTAACCCTAACCCAAACCCTAACACTAAACCTGACACAAACCTAACCCTAACCCTAACCCTAACCCTAAACCTAACCCTAACCCTAACCCTAACGCAAACCTAACCCTAAACCTAACATTAACCCTAACGCTAACCCTAAACCAAACCTAACCCTAACCCTAACCCTAACCCTAACCTTAACCCTAACACAAACCTAAAACTAATCCTAACCCTAACCCTAAACCTAACCCAAACCATAACCATAACGCAAACCTAAGCCTAACCATAACCCTAAACCTAACCCTAACGCAAACCTAAACCTAACCCTAACCCTAAACTTAACCCAAACGCAAACCTAACCCTAACCCTAACGCTAACCCTAACCCTGACGCAAACATAACCGTAACCCTAACCCTAACCCTAACCTTAAGCCTACGCTTAACCCTAAGCCTAACGAAAACTTAACCCTAAATCTAACCCTAACCCTAACACTAACGCAAACCTAAACCCTAAATCCTAACCCTAACCCTAACCCTAACCCTAACCCTAACCCTAACGCAAACGTAACCCTAAACCTAACCCTAACCCAAACCCAAACCATAACCACACCTAACCCTAACTCTAACCCTAATCCTAAACGTAACCCAAACCCTAACACTAACGCAAACCTAAACCTCACCCTAACCCTAACCCTAACGAAAACCTAATCCTAAACACTAACCCTAAACTTAAACCTAACCCTAACCCGAACCCAAACCCTAAAGCAAACCTAACCGTAACCCTAAACCTAAACCTAACCCTAACATTAAAACTAACCTTAACCCTAACCCTAACGCAGACTACCCCTACCCCTAACCCTAACCCTAACCCTAACCTTAAACCTAACCATAAACCTACCCCTACCCATAAATCTAACCCTAACACTAACCATAACCGTAACATTAAACATTAACTCTAACCCTAACCCTAACCCTAACCTAACCCTAATCATAAGTCTAACCCTAACCCTAACTCTAACCCTAACCCTAAAGCAAACCTAACCATAACCATAACCCTAACCAAAACCCTAACGCATACCTAACCCTAACACTAACCCTAACCCTAATGTTAACCATAACCCAAACCCTAACCCTAACCCTAACCTAAACCTAAACCAAACCCTAATCCTAACACTAACCCTAACCCTAAAACTATCTTTAAACCTAAACCCTAACCATAACCCTATCCCTATCTCTAACGCTAATCTAAACCTAACCCTAACTTAAACCCTAAACCTAACATGCAAAGTAACCTTAACCCTAACCCTAAACCTAACCTAACACTAACCCTAACCGTAAACCTAACCTTAGCCTAACTCTTACCCTAACCCTAACCCTAAACCTAACCCTAACACTTACACTAACCCTAACGGAAACCTAACCCTAACCCTAACCCTAACCCTAACCCTAACGCTTACACTAACCCTAATGCAAACCTAACCCTAACCCTAAACATAATCCTAACCCTAAAAATAACCCTAACCCTAACCCTAACCTTAACGCAAACCTAACCCTAAACTTAACGTTAACCATAAAACCCTAACACTAACCTTAACCCTAACCCTAACCCTAACCCTAAACCCTAGCCCTATCCCTAACCCTAACCCTAACCGTAACCCTAAACCTAACGCAAACCTAACCCTAATCCTAACCCTAAACTTAACCCTAAGCCTAACCCTAACACTAACCCTAACCCTAACGCAAACCTAAACCTAACCCTATCCCTAACACTAACCCTAAATCAAACCTAACCAGAACACTAACCCTAACCCTAAACCTAACCCCAACCCTAACCCTAACGCAAACCTAACCCTAACCATAAACCTAAACCTAACCCTAATATTAAAACTAACCTTAACCCTAACCCTAACGCAACCATTCCCCTACCCCTAACCTAACCCTAACCCTAACCCTAAACCTAACCCTAAACCTACCCCTACCCATAACCGTAAGCCTAACACTAACCATAAACCTAACACTAAACACTAACTCTAGCCTTAACCCTAACCCTAAACTAACCCTAACCCTAACACTAACCCTAACCCTAACCCTAACCATAACCCTAAACCTAACCCTAAACCTAACCCTAAACTTAACCCTAACACAATACCCTAATACTAACCCTACCCTAACCTAACCTAAGCCTAACCCTAACCATAACCCTAACCTAACTCTAAATCTAACCCTAACCCTAACCTAAGCCTAACTCTTACACTAACACCTAAACCTAAACGTAACCCTACCCCTATATCTAACTCAAACCTAACCCGAAACCTAACCCTAAAGCTAACCCAAAACATACAACTAACCTTAACCCTACCCTGACGCAAACCTAACCCTAACCCTAACCCTAACCCTAAACCTAACCCTAAACATAACCCTAACCCTAACCCTAACCCTAACGCAAAACTAACCCTAACCCTAACCCTAAACCTAACCCTAACCATAACCATAACCCTAACCATAATGCAAACCTAACCGTAACCGTAACACAAACCTAACCCTAACCATAACCGTAACCCTAAACCTAACCCAAACCATAACCCTAACGCAAACCTAACCGTAACCCTAACCCTAACCCTAACCTTAAACCTACCTTTAACCCTAACCCTAACGAAAACTTAACACTAACCCTAACCCTAACCCTAACCCTAACGCAAACCTAAACCTACCCTAACCCTAACCCGAACCCTAACCCTAAACCTAACGCAAACCTAAACCTAAATCCTAACCCTAACCCTAACCCTAACCCTAACCCTAACGCAAACCTAAACCTAAACCTAAAACTAACTCTAACCCTAAACCTAACGCTAACCTAACCCTAACCCTAACCCTAACCCTAACGCAAACCTAACCCTAACCCTACCCCTAACCCTATACCTAACCAAACCCTAACCCTAACGCAAACCTAAACCTCACCCTATCCCTAACCCTAACGCAAACCTAACCCTAACACTAAACCTAACCATAAACCTAACCCTAACCCGAACCCAAACCCTAATGCAAAGCTAACCGTAACCCTAAACCTAAACCTAACCCTAACATTAAAACTAACATTAACCCTAACCCTAACGCAGACCTACCCCTACACCTAACCCTAACCCAAAACCTAACCCTAAACCTAAACTAAACCTACCCCTACCCATAACTCTTACCCTAACACTAACGA
This sequence comes from Rhinolophus sinicus, assembly GCF_057876585.1. Taxonomy (NCBI): domain Eukaryota; kingdom Metazoa; phylum Chordata; class Mammalia; order Chiroptera; family Rhinolophidae; genus Rhinolophus; species Rhinolophus sinicus. Next base: position 112,130,651 of record NC_142502.1, read on the forward strand.
TAACCCTAACCCTAAACATTAACACAAACCATAACCCTAACCCTAACCTAACCCTAATCCTAAGTCTAAACCTAACCCTAACCGTAAACCTAACCTAACCCTAACATTGACCGTAACCTAAGCCTAAACCTAAACCTACCTCTAACCCTACCCCTAAACCTAACCCTAACCCTAAACCTAACTCTAAACCTAACCCTAAACCTACCCCTACCCATAACCCTTACCCTAACACTAACCATAACCCTAACCCTAAACATTAACACTAACACTCACCCTAACCCTAACCTAACCCTAATCCTAAGTCTAACCACAACAATAACCCTAAACCTAACCTAAACCTAACATTGACCCTAACCTAACCGAAACCTAAACCTACCTCTAAAACTAATCCTAGTCCTAACCCTAACCCTAACACTAAACCCTAAACCTAAGCGTAGCCCTATCCCTAACCCTAACCCTAACAGTAACCCTAACCCTAACGCAAACCTAACCCTAAACCTAACCCTAAACCTAACCCTAAACCTAACCCTAACCCTAACCCTAACCCTAACGCAAACTAAACCGTAACCCTAACCCTAACCCTAACGCAAACCTAACCCTAACCCTAACCCTAAACCTAAACCTAAACCTAACCCTAACGCAAACCTAACCGTAAACATAACAATAACCCTAAACCTACTGCAACCATAACCCTAACCCTAATCCTAACCCTAACGCTAACCTAAACCTAACCCTAACCTAAACCCTAACACTAACCTAACCGTACCCATAACCCTAAACTTAATCCTACCACTAAACCTAACCCTAAACCTAAACCTAATCATAAACCCTAACACTAACCCTAACCCTACCCTAACCTTAAACCCTAAACCAAACCCTAACCTAACACTAACCCTAACCCTAACACTAACCCTAATGTAAGCCTAACTCTAACAATAACCCAAACCCTAAACCTTACCCTAACCCTAACTCTAACGCAAACCAAACGCTAACCCTAACCCTAACCCTAACCCTAACCCTAACGCAAACCTAACCCTAAACCTAACCCTAACTCTAACCCTAACCCTAACCCTAACGCAAACCTAACCCTAACCCTAACTCTAACTCTAAACGTAACCCAAACCCTAATCTTAACGCAAACCTAACCCTAACCCTAACCCTAACCCTACACCTAACGCAAACCTAACCCTAACCCTAACCCTAACCCTAACCCTAACCCAAACCCTAACGCAAACCTAACCCTAACCCTAAACCTAAACCTAACCGTAACCTTAAAACTAACCTTAACCCTAAAACTAACGCAAACCTAACCCTAATCCTAACCCTAACCCTAACCCTAACCCTAATCCTAACGCTAACGGAAACATAACTCTAACACTAACCCTAAAACTAACGCAAACCTAACCCTAAATCCTAAACCTAAACCTAACCCTAACACTGACCCTAATGCTAACCTAACCCTAACAATAACCATAACCCTAACCCTAACACTAAGGCTAACCTAACCCTAGCCTAACCCTAATCATAACATGAAACCTAACCCTAACCCTAACCTAATCATAACCCTAAAGCTAACCCTATACCTACCACTACCTCTAACCCTAACCCTAACCCTAACCCTAAACCTAACCTTAAACCTACCCCTACCGATAACCCTAACCCTAACACTAACCATAACCCTAACCCTAAACATTAACTCTAACCCTAATCCTAACCCTAAAGTAACCCTAATCCTAAGTCTAACCCTAACCCTAACCCTAAACCTAACCCTAAACCTATCCCTAACTTTGAACCTAACCTAACGCTAACCCTAACCCTACCTCTAAACCTAACCCTAATCCTAACCAAAATCTTAAACTTAAAACTTACCTTAACCCTAACCCTAACGAAAACCTAACTCTAACACTAACCCTAACCCTAACGCAAACTAACCCTAACCCTATCCATAACCTTAAACCTAACGAAAACCTAACGCTAAATCCTAACCCTAACACTAACACTAACCCTAACCCTAACACAAACCTAACCCTAACCTTAACACTAACCCTAAAACTAACCCAAATCATAACCCTAACGCAAACCTAACCCTAACCCAACCCTAAACTTAACCCTAACACAAACCTAACCCTAACCCTAACCCTAATTCTAATGCAAACCTAACCCTATACCTAACACTAAACCTAACCCTAACGCAAATCTAACCCCAAACCTAACCCTAACCATAACCCTAACAATAACCCTAACCCTAACGGAAACATAATCCTAACCCTCTTCTTACCCTAACCATAATCCTAACCCTAACCCGAACCCTAACTCTAAGGCATACCTAACCCTAACCCTAACCTTAACCCTAACCCTAACGCAAACCTAACAATAACCCTAACCCTTACACTAACCCTAACACAAATATAACCCTATCCCTACCCTAACCCTAAACGTAATCCTATCCCTAACCCTAACGCAAACCTAACCCTACCATAACCCTAACCCTAACCCTAACCCTAACGCAAACCTAACCCTAACCCTAACCCTAATTTTAACGCAAACCTAACACTAACCCTAAACCTAACCATAACCCTAACCCTAACCCCAACCCTAACCCTAACCCTAACGCAAACCTAACACTAAACCTAACCCTAACCCTAAAGCTAACCGTATCGCAAACCTAATCCTAACCCTGACCCTAAACCTAACCCTAACGCAAACCAAACCCTAACCCTAACCCTAACCCTAACGCAAACCTAACCGTAACCCTAACCCTAACCCTAACCTTAAACTTACACTTAACCCTAACCCTAAAAAACTTAACCCTAACCCTACCCCTAACCTTAACCCTAACGCAAACCTAACCCTAACCCTATCCCAAACCCTAACCCTAAACCTAACTCAAACTTAGCCCTAAATCCTAACCGTAAACCTAACCTTAACCCTAACCCTAACCCTAACCCTAACGAAACCTAACCCTAAACCTAACCCTAACACTAACCCTAAACCTAAACCTAACCCTAACCCGAACCCAAACGCTAACGCAAACCTAACCGTAACCCTAAACCTAAAGCTAACACTAACATTAAATCTAACCTTAACCCTAACCGTAACGCAGACCTACCCCTACCACTAAACTAATCCTAAACCTAAACCTAAACCTAACCTTAAACCTACCCCTAACCATAACCCTAACCCTAACACTAACCATAACCCTAGTCCTAAATATTAACTCGAACCTTAACCCTAACCCTTACCTAACCGTAATCCTAAGTCTAACCTTAATCATAACCCTAACACTAAACCTAACCCTAACATTGACCCTAACCTAACCCTAAATTAACCCTATCTCTAACCCTTACCCTAATCCTAACCTTAACCCTAACACTAAAACCTAACCCTAACCCTAAACCTAACCCTAACCCTAACCCTAATGCAAACCTAACCATAACCCTAACTCTAACCCTAACGCAAAACTAACCCTAACCCAAAACCTAACCATAACCCTAACCCTAACGCAAACCTAACCTTAACCATAACCATAACCTTAACGCAAACCTAACCCTAACCCTAACCCTAACACTAACACAAACCTAACAATAACCCTAACCCTAAACCTAACCCTAATCCTAACCCTAACGCAAACCTAAACATAACCCTAACACTAACCCTAACCCTAACCCTAACCCTAACCCTTAAAACTAACCCTAACCCTACCCTAACCTAACCCTAAAACTAAAGCTAATCCTAAACCCTAACCTTAACCCTAACCTAACACTAACCCTAACCCTTACTCTAACCTAAGCCTAACTCTTACTCTAACCCTAATCCTAAACCTAACCCTAACCCTAAACCCAACTCAAACCTAACCCTAACCCTAATCCAAAACCTAACCCTAACCCTAACGCAAACCTAAACTTAAATCTAACACTAACCCTAACCTTAACCATGACGGAAAACTAACCCTAAACCTAACCCTAACCCTAACCCGAAGCCTAACCCTAATGCAAACCTAACCCTACCCTAACCCTATACCTAACACTAAACCTAACCATAACGCAAACCTAACCCTAACCCTAAACCTAACCCTAACCCTAACAATAACCCTAAACCTAACGGAAACATAATCCTAACCCTAACCCGAACCCTAACTCTAACGCATACCTAACCATAACCCCAACCCTAACACTAACCCTAACCCTAAAGAAAACCTAACACTAACCCTAACCCTTACACTAACCCTAACACAAACCTAACCCTATCCCTAACCCTTACCCTAAACGTAATCCCATCCCTAACCCTAACGCAAACCAAACCCTAACCTAACCCTAACCCTAACCCTAACCCTAACGCAAACCTAACCCT
>NC_142502.1:112152500-112155000 GCF_057876585.1 Rhinolophus sinicus
CCCTAACCTTAAACTAACCTTAACCCTAACCCTAACGTAAACCTAACCCTAACCTTAACCCTAACATTAACCCTAGACCTAACCCTAACAATAACCCTAACCGTAACCCTAACCCTAACGCAAACCTAACCCTAACATTAACCCTATACCTAACCCAACCCTAACTCTAACCCTAACCCTAACCCTAACTCAAACATAACCCTAACCCTAACCCTAAAGCTAACCCTAAACTAAAAACTAACCTTAACCCTAACCCTAATGCAAACCTAACCCTAACCCTAACTCTCAATCTAACCCTAACCCTAAACCCTAACCCTAACCGTAACCCTAACCCTAACGCAAACCTAAACCTAACCCTAAATCTAAACGTAACCCTAACCTTAAACTAACCTTAACCCTAAACCTAACGTAAACCTAACCCTAACCTTAACCCTAACACTAACCCTAGACCTAACCCTAACCATAACCCTAAGCGTAACCCTAACACTAATGCAAACCTAACCCTAACATTAACCCTAGCCCTAACCCAACCCTAACCCTACCCTAACCCTAACCCTAACCCTAAAGCTAATCCTAAACTTAAAACTAACCTTAATCCTAACCCTAACGCAAACCTAACCCTAACCATAACTCTTCCTCTAACCCTAACCCTAAATCTTAACCCTAGCAATAACCCTAACCCTAACGCAAACCTAAACGTAACCCTAACCCTAACCCTAACCTTAAACCTAACCTTAACCCTAACTCTAACGCAAACCTAACCCTAACGCTAACCCTAACCCTAATCCTAATGCAAACCTAACCCTAACCCTAACCCTAACCCTAAACCTAAACCTAAACCGAACGCAAACCTAACACTAAATCCTAACCCTAAACCTAACCCTAATCCTAACCCTATCTATACAATTAACCCTAACCATAACCCTAACCCTAACCCTAACCCTAACCCTAACCCTAACCTAACCCTAACCATAACCTAACCCTAACCCTAACCCTAACCCTAACCCTAACCCTAACGCAAACCTAACACTAACCCTAACCCTAACCCTAACCCTAACCCTAACCCAAAGCCTAACCCTAACGCAAACCTAACCCTAACCCTAACCCTAAACCTAACGCAAACCTAACCTTAACCCTAACACTAAACCTAACCCTAACTCTAATGCAAACCTAACCGTTACCCTAACCTTAAACCTAAACTTAACCCTAACCCTAATGAAAACCTAACCCTAAAATTAACCCTAACCCTAACCCTAACGCAACCTAAACCTAACCCTAACCCTAACCCTAAACCTAACGCAAACCTAACCCTAAATTCTAACCCTAACCCTAACCCTAACACTAACGCAAACCTAACCCTAAACCTAACCTTAACCGTAACCCTAACCCTAACGCAAACCTAACCCTAACCCTAACCCTAACCCTAACGCAAACCTAACCCTAACCCTAACACTAAACCTAACACAAACCTAACCCTAACCCTAACCTTAACCCTAAGACTAATCCTAACCCTAACCATAATGTAAACCTAACACTACCCCTAACCCTAACACTAAATCCTAACCCTAACCCTAACCCTAACCCTAACGCAAACCTAACCCTAACCCTAACCCTAACCCTAAACCTAACCCAAACAATAACCGTAACACAAACCTAACCCTAACCCTAACCCTAACCCTAACCATAACGCAAAACTAACCCTAACCCTAACACTAAAACTAACGCAAACCTCACCCTAAATCCTAACCCTAACCCTAACCCTAACCCTAACGCAAACCTAACCCTAAACCTAACCGTAACCTTAACCCTAACACTAACGCAAACCTAACTGTAACCTTAACCCTAAACCTAACCCTAACGCAAAACTAACCCTAACCCTAACGCTAACCCTAAACCTAACCGAACCCTAACCCTAACCCTAACCCTAACCCTAACGCAACCCTAACCCTAACCCTAACTCTAACTCTAACCCTAACCCTAAACCCTAACCCTAAACCAAACCCTAACCCTAACCCTAACCCGAACGCAAACCTAACCGTAACCCTAACCCTAACCCTAACCTTAAACCTACCTTTAACCCTAACCCTAACGAAAGCTTAACCCTAACCCTAACCCTAACCCTAACCCTAACCCTAACCCTAACGCAAACCTAAACCTAACCGTAACCCTAACCCTAACCCTAACCCTTACCCTAACCGTAAGGCAGACCTACACCTACACCTAACCCTAACCATAACCCTAACCCTAACAATAACCTTACCCTAACCATAACCCTAACCCTAAACCTAACCCAAACCATAACCCTAACGCAAACCTAACTCTAACCCTAACCCTAAACCTAACCCTAACGCAAACCTAACCATAACCCAAACCCTAACACTAACCCTAACCCTAACGGAAACCTAACCGTAACCCTAACACTAACCCTAAACTTAAACCTACCTTTGACTCTAACCCTATCGAAAACTTAACCCTAACCCTAACCCTAACCCCAACCCTA
>NC_142502.1:112167500-112210000 GCF_057876585.1 Rhinolophus sinicus
CCCTAACCATAACTCTAACCCAAACCCTAACGCAATCCTAACCCTAACCCTAAACCTAAACCTAACCCTAACATTAAAACTAACCTTAACCCTAACTCTAACGCAAACATACCCCTACCCCTAACCCTAAACCTAACCCTAACCCTAACCCTAACCCTAACGCAAACCTAACCCTAACCGTAATACTAACCGTAACGCAAACCTAACCCTAAAACTAACCCTAAACGGAACCCTAACCGTAACCCTAACCCTAACGGAAACATAACCCTAAACCTAAACCTAACCTAACCCTAATCCTATACCCTAACTATAACTGTACCATAACCTAACACTAACCCTATACCCTAACCCTAACTCTACCCTAACATAACCCTAAATTAACCCTAACCCTAAATCTATCGCAAACCTAACCATAACCCTAACCTAACCCTAACCCTAACCCTAAAGCTAACCCTAAACTTAAAACTAAACTTAACCCTACCCTAACGCAAACATAACCCTAACCCTAACTCTAACTCTAACCCTAACCCAAACCCTAACCCTAACCCTAACCCTAACCCTAACCCTAACCCTAACGCAAACCTAACCCTAACCCTAACACTAACCCTAAACCTAACGCAAACCTAACCGTAAATCCTAACCCTAACCCTAAACCTAACGCAAACCTAACCATAACCCTAACCCTAACCCTAAACTTAAACCTAACCTTAACCCTAACCCTAACGAAAACCTAACCCTAACCTTATCCCTAACCCTAACCCTGACAAAAACGTAACCCTAACACTAACCCTAACCCCAAAAACGAACGCAAACCTAACCCTAAATCCTAACCCTAACCCTAACCCTAACGCAAACCTAACCCTAAACCTAATCCTAACCCTAATCCTAACCCTAACGCAAATCTAAACCTAACCCTAACCCTAACCCTAACGCAAACCTAACCCTAACACTAACCCTAACCCTAAACCTAACCCTAACACGAAGGCAACCCTAACGCAAACCTAACTGTAACCCTAAACCTAAACCTAAACCTAACCCTAACAATAAAACTAACCTAAAACCTAACCCTAACGCAGACTTCCCGTACCCCTAACCCTAACCCAAACCCTAACCCTAAACCTAACCCTAAACATACCTCTACCCATAACCCTAACCCTAACACTAACCATTACCCTAACCCTAAACATTAACTCTAACCCTAACCCTAACCCTAACCTAACCCTAATCCTAAGTCTAACCCTAACCCTAACCCTAAACCTAACCCTAACCCTAACCCTAACCATAAACCTAACGAAAATCTAACCCTAAATCCTAAACCTAACCCTAAACCTAACCCTACCCTAACGCAAACCTAACCCTAAACCTAACCCTAACCCTAACACTAACGAAAACCTAACCCTAACCCTAACCCTAACCCTAACCCTAAACCTAACGCTAACCTAACCTTTAACCTAACCCTAAACCGAACCCTAACCCTAACCCTAACCCAAAACCTAACGCAAACCTAACCCTAAATTCTAACCCTAACCCTAACCCTAACCCTAACGCAAACCTAACCTTAAACCTAACCCTAACCCTAACGCAATCCTAACCCTAACCCTAACACTAACCCTAAACCTAACCCTAAACATAACCCTAACCATAATGCAAACCTAACCCTAACACTAACCCTAATCGTAAACCCTAAACCTAACCATAACCTAACACTAACCCTAACCCTAACCCTAACCTAAGCCTAACTCTTCACCTAACCCTAACCCTAAACCTAACCGTAACCCTAACCCTAACGCAAACCTAACACTAACCCTAACCGTAACCCTAACCCTAACCCTAACCCTAACCCTAACCAAAACTAAACCTCACCCTAACACTAAACCTAATCCTAAAACCTAGCCCTATATCTAACCCTAACCCTAACCGTAACCCTAAACCTAACGCAAACATAACCCTAACCATAACTCTAAACCTAACCCTAAACCTAACCCTAACCCTAACCCTAACCCTAACGCAAACCTAACACTAACCAAATCCCTAACCCTAACCCAAACCCTAACCCTAACCCTAACCTTAACGCAAACCTAACCAAAACCCTATACCTAAGCCTAACCCTAACCCTAACGCAAAACAAACCCTAACCCTAACCGTATCCCTAACCCTAACCCTAACCCTAACAATAACGCAACGTTAAACCTAACCCTAACCCTCACACTCACCCTAACCCTAACCCTAACGAAAACCTTACCCTAACCCTAACCTTAACCCTAACCTAAACTTAATCCGAACCCTAACCCTAACCTTAACCCTAACACTAACCCTAACCCTAAACCTAACATTAACCTGAACCCTAACCCTAACACTAACCCTAACCGTAACACTAAACCTAACACAAACCTAACCCTAACCCTTACTCTAACCCTTAACCTAATCCTAACCGTAACCCTAACGCAATCCTAACCCTAGCCCTAACCCTAACACTTCCGAAAAACTAAACCTAACCCTAAACCTAACCCTAACCCTAAACTTAACCCTAACCCTAACCCTAACCTTAACTTAAAACTAAGCCTAAACTTAACGTTAACAATAAAACCCTAAAGCTAACCTTAACTCTAAGCCTAACCCTAAACATAAACCCTAGCCCTATGCCTAACCCTAACCCTAACCGTAACCCTAACCCTAAAGCAAACCTAACCCTAACCCTAACCCTAATCTTAAACCTAACGCATACCTAACCCTAACCCTAACCCTAACCTTAACCCTAACCCTAACCCTAACCCTAACACTAACATAAACCAAACCCAAACACTAACCCTAACACTAACCCTAACCCTAAATCTAATTTTAAAACTAAACCCTAACCATAACCCTAACCCTGACTCTAACGCTAATCTAAACATAACCCTAACAAAAACCCTAAACCAAACATGAAAACTAACCTTAACCCTAACCCTAACCTAACCCTAACCCTAACGCAAACCTAACCCTAACCCTAACCCTAACCGTAAACCTAACGCAAACCTCAACCTAAATCCTAACCTTAACCCTAACCCTAACAGTAACGCTAACGCAAACCTAACCCTAAACCTAAAACTAACCCTAACCATAACACTAACGCAAACCAAACCCTAACCCTACCCCTAACGCAAACCTAACCCTAACCCTAACCATAGCCCTACACCTAACCCAAACCGTAACCCTAACGCAAACCTAACACTAAGCTAACCCTAATCCTAACGCAAACCTTACCCTAACCCTAACCCTAACCCTAACCCTAACCATAACTCTAACCCAAACCCTAACGCAATCCTAACCCTAACCCTAAACCTAAACCTAACCCTAACATTAAAACTAACCTTAACCCTAACTCTAACGCAAACATACCCCTACCCCTAACCCTAAACCTAACCCTAACCCTAACCCTAACCCTAACGCAAACCTAACCCTAACCGTAACACTAACCCTAACGCAAACCTAACCCTAAAACTAACACTAAACGGAACCCTAACCGTAACCCTAACCCTAACGGAAACATAACCCTAAACCTAAACCTAACCTAACCCTAATCCTATACCCTAACTATAACTGTACCATAACCTAACACTAACCCTATACCCTAACCCTAACTCTACCCTAACATAACCCTAAACCTAACCCTAACCCTAAATCTATCGCAAACCTAACCATAACCCTAACCTAACCCTAACCCTAACCCTAAAGCTAACCCTAAACTTAAAACTAAACTTAACCCTACCCTAACGCAAACATAACCCTAACCCTAACTCTAACTCTAACCCTAACCCAAACCCTAACCCTAACCCTAACCCTAACCCTAACCCTAACCCTAACGCAAACCTAACCCTAACCCTAACACTAACCCTAAACCTAACGCAAACCTAACCGTAAATCCTAACCCTAACCCTAAACCTAACGGAAACCTAACCATAACCCTAACCCTAACCCTAAACTTAAACCTAACCTTAACCCTAACCCTAACGAAAACCTAACCCTAACCTTATCCCTAACCCTAACCCTGACAAAAACGTAACCCTAACACTAACCCTAACCCCAAAAACGAACGCAAACCTAACCCTAAATCCTAACCCTAACCCTAACCCTAACGCAAACCTAACCCTAAACCTAATCCTAACCCTAATCCTAACCCTAACGCAAATCTAAACCTAACCCTAACCCTAACCCTAACGCAAACCTAACCCTAACCATAACCCTAACCCTAACCCTAACCCTAACCCTAACCCTAATCCTAACCCAAAACCTAACACTAAGGCAAACCTAACCCTAACCTAACCCTAACCCTAACCTAACCGTAACCCAACCCTAACCCTAACCCTAACCCTAACGCAAACCTAACCCTAACCTTAATCCTAACCGTAACCTAACGCAAACCTAACCCTAAATCCTAAACCTAACCCTAATCCTAACCCTAACGCTAATGCAAACCTAACCCTAAACATAACCCTAACGCAAATCTAACCCTATCCCTAACCATAACCCTAAACCTAACCCTAACGCAAAGCTAACCCTAACCCTAACCCTAATCCTCACGAAAACCTTACCCTACCCTAAACCTAACCCTAACCCTAACCATAACCCTAACCCTAATCCTAAACTTAAACCTATCCCTAAAATTAAAACTAACCTTAACCCTAACCCTAACGCAAACATACACCTACACATAACCCTAACCCTAACCTTAACCCTAAACCTAACCCTAAACCTACCCATACCCATAACCCTAAGCCTAACACTAACCATAACCCTAACCCTAAACACTAACCCTAACCCGAACCCTAACCCTAACCCTAACCCTAACCGTAACCTAAAGCAAACCTAACCCTAAACCTAACCCTAATCGTAAACCCTAAACCTAACCCTAACACTAACCTAACACTAACCCTAAGCCTAACCCTAACCTAAGCCTAAATCTTACCCCAACCCTAACCCTAAACCTAACCCTAACCCTAACCCTAACGCAAACCTAACCTTAACCCTAACCCTAACACTGACCCTAACCCTAACCCTAAACCTAACCCCTACCCTAACGCAAATCTAAACGTAACCCTAACCCTAAACATAACCCTAAACATAACCCTAACCCTAACTCTAACCTTAACGCAAACCTAAACCTAAACTTAACGTTAACCATAAAACCCGAATGCTAACCTTAACCCTAACCTACCCCTAACCCTAACACTAGCCTAACCCTAAACCTAACTCTAACCGTAACCCTAAACCTAAACCAAACCTAACCCTAACCCTAACCCAAAACCTAACCCTAACCATAACCCTAACACAAACCTAACCCTAACCATAACCCTAACCCTAACGCAAACCTAACCCTAAACCTAACCCTAACCCTAACCCTAACCCTAACCCTAACCCTAACCCTAAAGCAAACCTAACCCTAATCCTAACCCTAACCCTAAACGTAACCCAAACCCTAACCCTAACGCAAACCTAACCCTAACACTAACCCTAACCCTAAACCTAACCCTAACACGAAGGCAACCCTAACGCAAACCTAACTGTAACCCTAAACCTAAACCTAAACCTAACCCTAACAATAAAACTAACCTAAAACCTAACCCTAACGCAGACTTCCCGTACCCCTAACCCTAACCCAAACCCTAACCCTAAACCTAACCCTAAACATACCTCTACCCATAACCCTAACCCTAACACTAACCATTACCCTAACCCTAAACATTAACTCTAACCCTAACCCTAACCCTAACCTAACCCTAATCCTAAGTCTAACCCTAACCCTAACCCTAAACCTAACCCTAACCCTAACCCTAACCATAAAACTAACGAAAATCTAACCCTAAATCCTAAACCTAACCCTAAACCTAACCCTTCCCTAACGCAAACCTAACCCTAAATCTAACCCTAACCCTAACACTAACGAAAACCTAACCCTAACCCTAACCCTAACCCTAACCCTAAACCTAACGCTAACCTAACCTTTAACCTAACCCTAAACCGAACCCTAACCCTAACCCTAACCCAAAACCTAACGCAAACCTAACCCTAAATTCTAACCCTAACCCTAACCCTAACCCTAACGCAAACCTAACCTTAAACCTAACCCTAACCCTAACGCAATCCTAACCCTAACCCTAACACTAACCCTAAACCTAACCCTAAACATAACCCTAACCATAATGCAAACCTAACCCTAACACTAACCCTAATCGTAAACCCTAACCCTAACCATAACCTAACACTAACCCTAACCCTAACCCTAACCTAAGCCTAACTCTTCACCTAACCCTAACCCTAAACCTAACCGTAACCCTAACCCTAACGCAAACCTAACACTAACCCTAACCGTAACCCTAACCCTAACCCTAACCCTAACCCTAACCAAAACTAAACCTCACCCTAACACTAAACCTAATCCTAAAACCTAGCCCTATATCTAACCCTAACCCTAACCGTAACCCTAAACCTAACGCAAACATAACCCTAACCATAACTCTAAACCTAACCCTAAACCTAACCCTAACCCTAACCCTAACCCTAACGCAAACCTAACACTAACCAAATCCCTAACCCTAACCCAAACCCTAACCCTAACCCTAACCTTAACGCAAACCTAACCAAAACCCTATACCTAAGCCTAACCCTAACCCTAACGCAAAACAAACCCTAACCATAACCGTATCCCTAACCCTAACCCTAACCCTAACAATAACGCAACGTTAAACCTAACCCTAACCCTCACACTCACCCTAACCCTAACCCTAACGAAAACCTTACCCTAACCCTAACCTTAACCCTAACCTAAACTTAATCCGAACCCTAACCCTAACCTTAACCCTAACACTAACCCTAACCCTAAACCTAACATTAACCTGAACCCTAACCCTAACACTAACCCTAACCGTAACACTAAACCTAACACAAACCGAACCCTAACCCTTACTCTAACCCTTAACCTAATCCTAACCGTAACCCTAACGCAATCCTAACCCTAGCCCTAACCCTAACACTTCCGAAAAACTAAACCTAACCCTAAACCTAACCCTAACCCTAAACTTAACCCTAACCCTAACCCTAACCTTAACTTAAAACTAAGCCTAAACTTAACGTTAACAATAAAACCCTAAAGCTAACCTTAACTCTAAGCCTAACCCTAAACATAAACCCTAGCCCTATGCCTAACCCTAACCCTAACCGTAACCCTAACCCTAAAGCAAACCTAACCCTAACCCTAACCCTAATCTTAAACCTAACGCATACCTAACCCTAACCCTAACCCTAACCTTAACCCTAACCCTAACCCTAACCCTAACACTAACATAAACCAAACCCAAACACTAACCCTAACACTAACCCTAACCCTAAATCTAATTTTAAAACTAAACCCTAACCATAACCCTAACCCTGACTCTAACGCTAATCTAAACATAACCCTAACAAAAACCCTAAACCAAACATGAAAACTAACCTTAACCCTAACCCTAACCTAACCCTAACCCTAACGCAAACCTAACCCTAACCCTAACCCTAACCGTAAACCTAACGCAAACCTCAACCTAAATCCTAACCTTAACCCTAACCCTAACAGTAACGCTAACGCAAACCTAACCCTAAACCTAAAACTAACCCTAACCATAACACTAACGCAAACCAAACCCTAACCCTACCCCTAACGCAAACCTAACCCTAACCCTAACCATAGCCCTACACCTAACCCAAACCGTAACCCTAACGCAAACCTAACACTAAGCTAACCCTAATCCTAACGCAAACCTTACCCTAACCCTAACCCTAACCCTAACCCTAACCATAACTCTAACCCAAACCCTAACGCAATCCTAACCCTAACCCTAAACCTAAACCTAACCCTAACATTAAAACTAACCTTAACCCTAACTCTAACGCAAACATACCCCTACCCCTAACCCTAAACCTAACCCTAACCCTAACCCTAACCCTAACGCAAACCTAACCCTAACCGTAACACTAACCCTAACGCAAACCTAACCCTAAAACTAACCCTAAACGGAACCCTAACCGTAACCCTAACCCTAACGGAAACATAACCCTAAACCTAAACCTAACCTAACCCTAATCCTATACCCTAACTATAACTGTACCATAACCTAACACTAACCCTATACCCTAACCCTAACTCTACCCTAACATAACCCTAAACCTAACCCTAACCCTAAATCTATCGCAAACCTAACCATAACCCTAACCTAACCCTAACCCTAACCCTAAAGCTAACCCTAAACTTAAAACTAAACTTAACCCTACCCTAACGCAAACATAACCCTAACCCTAACTCTAACTCTAACCCTAACCCAAACCCTAACCCTAAACCTAACCCTAACCCTAACCCTAACCCTAACGCAAACCTAACCCTAACCCTAACACTAACCCTAAACCTAACGCAAACCTAACCGTAAATCCTAACCCTAACCCTAAACCTAACGCAAACCTAACCATAACCCTAACCCTAACCCTAAACTTAAACCTAACCTTAACCCTAACCCTAACGAAAACCTAACCCTAACCTTATCCCTAACCCTAACCCTGACAAAAACGTAACCCTAACACTAACCCTAACCCCAAAAACGAACGCAAACCTAACCCTAAATCCTAACCCTAACCCTAACCCTAACGCAAACCTAACCCTAAACCTAATCCTAACCCTAATCCTAACCCTAACGCAAATCTAAACCTAACCCTAACCCTAACCCTAACGCAAACCTAACCCTAACCATAACCCTAACCCTAACCCTAACCCTAACCCTAACCCTAATCCTAACCCAAAACCTAACACTAAGGCAAACCTAACCCTAACCTAACCCTAACCCTAACCTAACCGTAACCCAACCCTAACCCTAACCCTAACCCTAACGCAAACCTAACCCTAACCTTAATCCTAACCGTAACCTAACGCAAACCTAACCCTAAATCCTAAACCTAACCCTAATCCTAACCCTAACGCTAATGCAAACCTAACCCTAAACATAACCCTAACGCAAATCTAACCCTATCCCTAACCATAAACCTAAACCTAACCCTAACGCAAAGCTAACCCTAACCCTAACCCTAATCCTCACGAAAACCTTACCCTACCCTAAACCTAACCCTAACCCTAACCATAACCCTAACCCTAATCCTAAACTTAAACCTATCCCTAAAATTAAAACTAACCTTAACCCTAACCCTAACGCAAACATACACCTACACATAACCCTAACCCTAACCTTAACCCTAAACCTAACCCTAAACCTACCCATACCCATAACCCTAAGCCTAACACTAACCATAACCCTAACCCTAAACACTAACCCTAACCCGAACCCTAACCCTAACCCTAACCCTAACCGTAACCTAAAGCAAACCTAACCCTAAACCTAACCCTAATCGTAAACCCTAAACCTAACCCTAACACTAACCTAACACTAACCCTAACCCTAACCCTAACCTAAGCCTAAATCTTACCCCAACCCTAACCCTAAACCTAACCCTAACCCTAACCCTAACGCAAACCTAACCTTAACCCTAACCCTAACACTGACCCTAACCCTAACCCTAAACCTAACCCCTACCCTAACGCAAATCTAAACGTAACCCTAACCCTAAACATAACCCTAAACATAACCCTAACCCTAACCCTAACCTTAACGCAAACCTAAACCTAAACTTAACGTTAACCATAAAACCCGAATGCTAACCTTAACCCTAACCTACCCCTAACCCTAACCCTAGCCTAACCCTAAACCTAACTCTAACCGTAACCCTAAACCTAAACCAAACCTAACCCTAACCCTAACCCAAAACCTAACCCTAAACGTAACCCTAACCCTAACCCTAACCCTAACCCAAACCCTAACCCTAAGCCTAACCCTAACCCTGACGCAAACCAAACCCAAACCATAACCCTAACCCTAACCCTAACCATAACGCAAACCTAACCCTAAACCTAACCCTAACCCAAACCCTAACGCATTAACCATAACCATAACCCTAACCCTAACCCTAGCCCTAACCCTAACCCTAACGCAAACCTAACCCTAACCCTAACCCTAACCCTAACGCAAACCTAACCCTAACCCTAACCCTAACCCTAACCCTAACACTAACATACACCTAACCCTACCCCTAACCCTAAATCTAACCCTAACGCAAACCTAACCCTAACCCTAATCCTAACCCTAACCCTAAACCTAACCTAAACCTAACCCAAAACCTACCCTAACCCTAACCCTAACGATAAGGCAAACCTAACCCTAACCCTAACCCTAACGCAAACCTAACCCTAAACATAACCCTAAACCTAACCATAACCCTATACCCTAACACTAACCCTACCCTAACCTAATCCTAAACCTATACCCTAACCCTAACTCTACCCTAACCTAACACTAAACCTAACCCTGACCCTAACCTAAGCCTAACTCTTACACTGACACCTAACCCTAAACCTAACCCTAACCCTAACCTAACACTAACTTAAACCTAACCCTAACTTAAGCCTAACTCTTACCCTAACCCTAACCCTAAACTTAACCCTAACCCTAACCCTAACGCAAACCTAACCCTAACCCTAACCTAACCCTAACCCTAACCCTAACCCTAAACCTAACGCAAAACTAACCCTAACCCTAACCCTACCCCTAAGCCTAAACATAACCCTAACCCTAACCCTAACCTTAATGCAAACCTAACCCTAAACTTAACGTTAACCATAAAACCCTAACGCTAAACTTAACCCTACCCTAACCCTAACCCTAAACCATATCCCTATCCCTAACCCTAACCCTAACCGTAACCCTAAACATAACGCAAACCTAACCCTAACCCTAACCATAAACCTAACCCTAAACATAACCCTAACCCTAACCCTAACCCTAACGCAAACCTAACCGTAACCCTAACCCTAACGCAAACCTAACCCTAACCCTAACCCTAAACCTAACCCTAAACCGAACCCTAACGCAAACCTAACCCTAACCCTAAACCTAACCCTAACTCTAACCCTAACCCTAAAGCAAACATAACCCTAACCCTAACCCTAACCATAACCCTAACGCAAACCTAACCCTAACCCAAACCATAACCTTAACCCTAACACAAACCTAACCCTAACCCAAACCCTAAACCTAAACCTAACCCAAACCATAACCATAACTCAAACCTAACCCTAACCATAACCCTAAACATAACCCTAACGCAAACCTAACCCTAACCCTAACCCTAACCCTAAGGCAAACCTAACCGTAACCCTAACCATAACCGTAAACTTAAACCTACCCTTAACCCAAACCCTAACGAAAACTTAACCCTAACCCTAACCCTAACC
This sequence comes from Rhinolophus sinicus, assembly GCF_057876585.1. NCBI lineage: Eukaryota > Metazoa > Chordata > Mammalia > Chiroptera > Rhinolophidae > Rhinolophus > Rhinolophus sinicus. Next base: position 112,178,842 of record NC_142502.1, read on the forward strand.
TAATGCAAACCTAACCCTAAATCCTAACCCTAATCCTAACCCTAACCATAACCCTAACCCTAACGCAAACCTAACCCTAAACCTAACCCTAACCCTAACCCTAACCCTAACCCTAACCCTAACCCTAAAGCAAACCTAACCCTAATCCTAACCCTAACCCTAAACGTAACCCAAACCCTAACCCTAACGCAAACCTAACCCTAACACTAACCCTAACCCTAAACCTAACCCTAACACGAAGGCAACCCTAACGCAAACCTAACTGTAACCCTAAACCTAAACCTAAACCAAACCCTAACAATAAAACTAACCTAAAACCTAACCCTAACGCAGACTTCCCGTACCCCTAACCCTAACCCAAACCCTAACCCTAAACCTAACCCTAAACATACCTCTACCCATAACCCTAACCCTAACACTAACCATTACCCTAACCCTAAACATTAACTCTAACCCTAACCCTAACCCTAACCTAACCCTAATCCTAAGTCTAACCCTAACCCTAACCCTAAACCTAACCCTAACCCTAACCCTAACCACAAACCTAACGAAAATCTAACCCTAAATCCTAAACCTAACCCTAAACCTAACCCTACCCTAACGCAAACCTAACCCTAAACCTAACCCTAACCCTAACACTAACGAAAACCTAACCCTAACCCTAACCGTAACCCTAACCCTAACGCAAACCTAACCCTAACCCTAACCCTAACCCTAACCCTAACCCCAACCCTAAACCCTAACCCTAACCATAACCCTAACCCTGACACTAACCATAACGCAAAACTAACCGTAACCCTAACCCTAACCCTAACCCTAACCCTAACGCAAACCTAACACTAACCCAAACCATAACCTTAACCCTAACACAAACCTAAACCTAACCCTAACCCTAAACCTAAACCTAACCCAAACCATAACCATAACGCAAACCTAACCCTAACCATAACCCTAAACCTAACCCTAACGCAAACCTAACCGTAACCCTAACCCTAACCCTAACCCTAACCCTAACCCTAACGCAAACCTAACTCTACCCATAGCCCTAACCCGAACACTAACCATTACTCTAATCCTAAACATTAACTCTAACCCTAACCCTAACCCTAACCTAACCCTAATCCTAAGTCTAAACCTAAACCTAACCCTAACATTGACCCTAACCTAACCCTAACCCTAACCCTAATTCTAACCCTAACCCTTATCCTAACACTTAGCCTAACACTAAATCCTAACCCTAACCCTAACCCTAATGCAAACCTAACCATAACCATAACCCTAACCCTAACGCAAACCTAACCTAACCCTAAACCTAACCCTAATCCTAAACCTAACGCAAACCTACCCCTATCCATAACCCTAACCTTAACGGAAACTTAGTCCTAACCCTAACCCTAACACTAACGCAAACCTACAATTAAACCTAACCCTAAACCTAACCCTAATCCTAACCCTAACACAAACCTAAACCTAACCCTAACACTAACCCTAACCCTAACCCTAACCCTAAAACCTAACCCTAACGCTACCTAACCTAACCCTAAAACTAAACCTATTCCTAACCCCTAACCCTAACCCTAACCTAACACTAACCCTAACCCTAACCCTAACCTAAGCCTAAATCATACCCTAACCCTAACCCTAAAACAATCCCTAACCCTAAACCTAACGCAAACCTAACCCTAAACCTAACCCTAACCATAAACCTAACCATGACGCAAACCTAACCCTAACCCTAACCCTAACCCTATCCCTAACGCAAACCTAACCCTAACCCTAACCCTATACCTAACCCTAACCCTAACCCTAACGCAAACCTAACCCTAACCCTAACCCTAACGCAAACCTAACCCTAAACCTAACCCTAACCCTAACCCTAACCTAAACCTAATCCTAACCCTATCCCTAACGCAAACCTAACCCTAACCGTAACACTAACCCTAACCCTAACGCAAACCTAACCCTAAACCTAACCCTAAACCTAACCGTAAACCTAACCCTAACATTGACCCTAACCTAATCCTAACCGTAACCTTAACTCTAACCCTAAGCCTAATCCTAACCCTAAGCCTAACACTAAACCCTAACCATAACCCTAACCCTAATGCAAACCTAACCATAACCCTAACCCTAACCCTAACGCAAACCTAACCCTAACCCTAACCCTAAACTTAACGGAAACCTAGCCCCAACCCTAACCCTAACACTATCGCAATCCTAACACTAACCCTAACCCTAAACCTAACCCTAATCCTAACCCTAACGCAAACCTAAACCTAACCTTAAAACTAACCTTAGCCCTAAACCTAACGCAAACCTATCCCGAACCCTAACCCTTACCCTAACCCTAACGAAACATAACTCTATCCCTAACCCTAAATCTAACGCAAACCTAACCCTAAACCTAACCATAACCCTAACCCTAACGCTAACCTAACTCTAGCCTAACCCTAAACCTAACATGAAACCTAACTCTAACCCTAACCTAACCATAACCCTAACGCTAACCCTAAACCTACCACTACCTCTAACACTAAACCTAACCCTAACCCTAAACCTAAACCTAAACCTACCCCTACCCATAACCCTAACCCTAACACTAACCATAACCCTAACCCTAAACATTAACTGTAACCTTAATCCTAAACCTAACGTAACCCTAATCCTAAGTCTAACCATAAACCCTAACCCTAATCCTAACCCTAACCCTAAACTTAACCCTAAACCTACCTCTAAATCTAATCCTAATCCTAACCCTAACCCTAACCCTAAACCCTAACCCTAACCCTAATCCTAAACCTAAACCTAACCGTAACCCTAACGCAAACCTAACGCTAATCCTAACCCTAACCCTAACCATAACCCTAACGCAAACCTAACACTAACAATAACACTAAACATAACCATTACCATAACCCTAACCCTAACCTTAACGCAAACCTAACCCTAACCCTATCCCTAACCCGAACCCTAACCCTAATCCTAACCCTAACTCTAACTCTAACCCTAACCCTAACCCTGACCCTAACGCAAACCTAACCCTAATCCTAACCCTAACCCTAAACGTAACCCAAACCCTAACCCTAACGCAAACCCAACCCTAACACTAACCCTAACACTAAACCTAACCCTAACCCGAAGCCAAACCCTAACGCAAACCTAACCGTAACCCTAAACCTAAACCTAACCCTAACATTAAAAATAACTTTAACCCTAACCCTAACGCAGACTACCCCTACCCTTAACCCTAACCCAAACCCTAACCCTAAACCTAACCCTAAACATACCCCTACCCATAACCCTAATCCTAAAACTAACCATTACCCTAACCCTAAACATTAACTCTAACCCTAACCCAAACCCTAACCTAACCCTAATCCTAAGTCTAACCCTAACCCTAAACCTAACCCTAAACCTAACCCTAACATTGACCCTAACCTAACCCTAACCCTAACCCTAACTCTAACCCTAACCCTAATACTAAACCTAACCCTTAAGCTAACCTTAAACCTAAACTCTGACCCTAACCCTAACCCTAACCTAAACCTAATCCTAACCCTAACCCTAACGCAAACCTAACCCTAACCCTAACACTAACCCTAACCCTAACGCAAATCTAACCCTAACCCTAACTCTAACCCTAAACCTAACCCAAACCTTAACCTTAACGCAAAACTAACCCTAACCCTAACCCGAACCCGAACCCTAACGCAAACCTAACCCTAACCGTAACCCTAACCCTAACCCTAAACCAAACGCAAAATTAACCCTAAACCCTAACCGTAACCCTAAACCTAACCCTAACCCTAACCCTAACCCTAACCCTAACGCAAAACTAACCCTAAACCTAAACCTAACCCTAACCCTAACCCTAACGCAAACCTAACCCTAACCCTAACCCTAAACCTAACCCTAACGCAAACCTAACCATAACCCTAAACCTAACACTAACCCTACCCCTAACCCTAACCCTAAACCTAACCGTAACCCTAACCCTAACAAAAATCAAACCCTAACCTTAACCCTAACCCTAACCGAACCCTAAACCTAACCCTAAACCTAACCCTAACCCTAACGCAAACCTATCCCTAACCCTAACTCTAACTCTAACCCTAACCCTAAACCCTAACCCTAACCCTAACGCAAACCTAACCATAACCCTAACCCTAACCCTAACCTTAAACATAACCTTAACCCTAACCCTAACGAAAACCTAACCGTAACCCTAACCATAACCCTAACCCTAACGCAAACCTAACCCTAACCCAAACCATAACCTTAAACCTAACGCAAACCTAACCCTAAATCCTAACCCTAACCCTAACCCTAACCATAACCCTAACCCTAACACTAACGAAAACCTAAACCTAAACTTAACCCTAACCCTAACGCTAAACCTAATGCAAACCTAACCCTAACACTAACCCTAACCCTAATCTTAACCCTAACACAAACCTAACTCTAACCCTAACCCTAAATCTAAACCTAACCCAAACCATAACCATAACGCAAACCTAACCCTAACCATAACCCTAAACCTAAACCTAATGCAAACCTAACCCTAACCCTAACCCTAACCCTAACCCTAACGCAAACCTAACCGTAACCCTAACCCTAACCGTAACCTTAAACCTACCCTTAACCCTAACCCTAACGAAAACTTAACCCTAACCCTAACCCTAACCCTAACGCAAACCTAACCCTAACCCTAACCCCAACCCTAACCCTAACCCTAACCCTAAACCTAATGAAAACCTAACCCTAAATCCTAACCCTAATCCTAACCCTAAACATAACCCTAACCCTAACGCAAACCTAACCCTAAATCTAACCTTAACCCTAACCCTAACGCAAACCTAACCCTAATCTTTACCCTAACCCTAAACGTAACCCAAACCCTATCCCTAACTCAAACCTAACCCTAACACCAACCCTAACCCTAAACCTAACCCTAACCCGAACCCAAACCCTAACGCAAACCGAACAGTAACCCTAAACCTCAACCTAAACCAAAATTAAAACTAACCTTAACCCTAACCCTAACGCAGATTACACCTACCCCTAACCCTAACCCTAACCCTAACCCTAAACCTAAACATACCCCTACCCATAACCCTAACCCTAACACTAACCATTACCCTAACCCTAAACATTAACTCTAACCCTAACCCTAACCCTAACCTAACCCTAATCCTAAGTCTAACCCTAACCCTAAACCTAACCCTAAACCTAACTCTAACATTGACCATAACCTAACCCTAACCCTAACCCTAACCCTAAAACATACCCTAACCCTTAACCTAACGCAAACCTAACCCTAACCCTAATCCAAAACCTAACCCTATCCCTAACGCAAACCTAACCCTAACCCTAACCCTATACCTAACCCTAACCTTAACCCTAACGCAAACCTAACCCTAAACCTAACCCTAACCCTAACACTAACGCTAACGGAAACATAACCCTAACCCTAACCCGAACCCTAACTCTAATGCATACTTAACACTAACCCTAACACTAACCCTAACCCTAAGCATAACCCTAACGCAAACCTAACCCTAAACCTAACCCTAACACTAACCCTAACACAAACCTAACCCTATCCCTAACCTTAACCCTAAGCCTAATCCTAACCCTAACCCTAACGCAAACCTAACCCTAACCCTAACCCTAACCTTAACCTAACCCAAACCCTAACTCTAACACTAAACCTAACCCTAAAACTAACCTTTACCGTAAAATCTAACCTTAACCCTAACCCTACCCTAAACCTAATCCTAACCCTAAACCTAAAGCAAACCTAACCCTAAACCTAACCCTATACATAACCCTAACCCTAACCCTAACCTTAACGCAAACCTAACCCTAAACTTAACGTTAACCATAAAACCCTAAGGCTAATGTTAACTCTAACCCTAACCCTAACCTTAACACTAAACCCTAGCCCTATCCCTAACCCTAACCCTAACGTAACCCTAACCATAACGCAAACGTAAACCTAACCCTAACCCTAACCCTAAACCTAAACCTAAACCTAACCCTAACCGTAACCCTAACGCAAACATAACCCTAACCATAACCCTAACCCTAACCCTAACGCAAACCTAACCCTAACCCTAACCCTAACCCTAAACCTAACCATAACCCTAACCCTAACGCAAACCTAACCCTAACCCTAACGCTAACACTAACCCTAACCCTAACGCAAACCTAAACCTAACCCTAACCCAAACCCTAACCCTAACCCTAAACCCTAACCCTAACCCTAACCATAACGCTAATCTACACCTAACCGTAACCTAAAAACTAACCCTAACCCTAAACCTAACCCTAACCTAACACTAACCCTAACCCTAACACTAACCCCAACCTAAGCCTAACTCTAAACCTAACCCTAACCCTAAACCTTACCCTAACCCTAAAACTAACGCAAACCTAACCCTAAACATAACCCTAACCCTAACCCTAACCCTCACGCAAACCTAAACTAACCCTAACCCTGACCCTAACCCTAACGCAAATCTAACCCTAACCCTAACTCTAACCCTAAACCTAACCCAAACCTTAACTTTAACGCAAAACTAACCCTAACCCTAACCCTAACCCTAACCCTAACGCAAACCTGAAACTAACCCTAACCCTAACCTTAATGGAAACCTAGTCTTAACCCTAACCCTAACACTATCGCAAACCTAACACTAACCCTAAACCTAAACCTAACCCTAATCCTAACTCTAACCCTAACCCTAACGCAAACCTAACCCTAACCCTAACCCTAACCTTAACGGAAACCTAGCCCTAACCCTAACCCTAACACTATCACAAGCCTAACACTAACCCTAAACCTAAACCTAACCCTAATCCTAACCCTAACGCAAAACTAAACCTAACCCTAACACTAACTCTAACCCTAACCTAACCCTAACCCTAAAACCTAACCCTAACCCTACCCTAACCTAAACCTAAAACTAAACCTAATCCTAAACCCTAACACTCACCCTAACCTAACACTAACCCTAACCCTAACCCTAAACAAAGCCTAACTCTTACCCTAAACCTAACCCTGAAACTAACCCTAACCATAACCCTAACGCAAACCTAACCCTAACCCTAACACTAACACTAACGCAAACCTGCAACTAACCCTAACCCTAAACCTAACCCTAATTCTAACCCTATCGCAAACCTAAACCTAACCCTAACACTAACCCTAACCCTAACCCTAAAACCTAACCCTAACGCTACCCTAACCTAACCCTAAAAATATACCTAATCCTAACCCCTAAACCTAACCCTAACCCAACACTAACCCAAACCCTAACCCTAACCTAAGCCTAAATATTACCCTAACCCTAACCCTAAAACAATCCCTAACCCTAAACCTAACGCAAACCTAACCCTAACCCTAACCCTAACGCGAACCTAACCCTAAACCTAACCCTAACCCTGACCCTAACCCTAACGCAAATCTAACCCTAAATCCTAACCCTAACCCTAACCCTAACCCTAACCCTAACCCTAACGCAAACCTAACCCTAAACCTCACCCTAACCCTAACCCTAACGCAAATCTAACCCTAAACCTAACCCTAACCCTAACTCTAACACTATCGCAAACCTACCACTAACCCTAACCCTAAACCTAACCCTAATCCTAACCATAACGCAAACCTAAACCTAACCCTAACACTAACCCTAACCATAACCTAACCCTAACCCTAAAACCTAACCCTAACCCTACCCTAACCTAACCCTAAAACTAAACCTAATCCTAAACCCTAACCCTAACCCTAACCTAAGATTAACCCTAACCCTAACCCTAACCTAAGCCTAACTCTTACCCTAACCCTAACCCTAAAACTAACCTTAACCCTAACCCTAACGCAAACCTAAACCTAACCCTAACACTAACCCTAACCCTAACCCTACCCTAAGCCTAACTCTTACCCTAACCCTAACCCTAAAACATACCCTAACCCTTAACCTAACGCAAACCTAACCCTAACCCTAATCCAAAACCTAACCCTATCCCTAACGCAAACCTAACCCTAACCCTAACCCTATACCTAACCCTAACCCTAACCCTAACGCAAACCTAACCCTAAACCTAACCCTAACCCTAACCCTAACACTAACGGAAACATAACCCTAACCCTAACCCGAACCCTAACTCTAATGCATACTTAACACTAACCCTAACCCTAACCCTAACCCTAAGCATAACCCTAACGCAAACCTAACCCTAAACCTAACCCTAACACTAACCCTAACACAAACCTAACCCTATCCCTAACCTTAACCCTAAGGCTAATCCTAACCCTAACCCTAACGCAAACCTAACCCTAACCCTAACCCTAACCTTAACCTAACCCAAACCCTAAATCTAACACTAAACCTAACCCTAAAACTAACCTTTACCGTAAAATCTAACCTTAACCCTAATCATACCCTAAACCTAATCCTAACCCTAAACCTAAAGCAAACCTAACCCTAAACCTAACCCTATACCTAACCCTAACCCTAACCCTAACCTTAACGCAAACCACCCTAAACTTAACGTTAACCATAAAACCCTAAGGCTAATGTTAACTCTAACCCTAACCCTAACCTTAACACTAAACCCTAGCCCTATCCCTAACCCTAACCCTAACCGTAACCCTAACCATAACGCAAACGTAAACCTAACCCTAACCCTAACCCTAAACCTAAACCTAAACCTAACCCTAACCGTAACCCTATCGCAAACATAACCCTAACCATAACCCTAACCCTAACCCTAACGCAAACCTAACCCTAACCCTAAACCTAAACCTAAACCTAACCCTAACCCAAACCCTAACCCTAACCCTAACCCTAAACCTAACCTTAACCCTAAACCCTAACCCTAACCCTAACCATAACGCTAATCTACACCTAACCGTAACCGAAAAACTAACCCTAACCCTAAACCTAACCCTAACCTAACACTACCCCTAACCCTAACACTAACCCCAACCTAAGCCTAACTCTAAACCTAACCCTAACCCTAAACCTTACCCTAACCCTAAAATTAACGCAAACCTAACCCTAAACATAACCCTAACCCTAACCCTAACCCTCACGCAAACCTAAACTAACCCTAACCCTGACCCTAACCCTAACGGAAATCTAACCCTAACCCTAACTCTAACCCTAAACCTAACCCAAACCTTAACTTTAACGCAAAACTAACCCTAACCCTAACCCTAACCCTAACCCTAACGCAAACCTAAACCTAACCCTAACCCTAACCTTAATGGAAACCTAGCCTTAACCCTAACCCTAACACTATCGCAAACCTAACACTAACCCTAAACCTAAACCTAACCCTAATCCTAACCCTAACCCTAACCCTAACGCAAACATAACCCTAACCCTAACCCTAACCTTAACGGAAACCTAGCCCTAACCCTAACCCTAACACTATCGCAAACCTAACACTAACCCTAAACCTAAACCTAACCCTAATCCTAACCCTAACGCAAAACTAAACCTAACCCTAACACTAACCCTAACCCTAACCTAACCCTAACGCTAAAACCTAACCCTAACCCTACCCTAACCTAAACCTAAAACTAAACCTAATCCTAAACCCTAACACTAACCCTAACCTAACACTAACCCTAACCCTAACCCTAAACTAAGCCTAACTCTTACCCTAAACCTAACCCTGAAACTAACCCTAACCATAACCCTGAAACTAACCCTATCCATAACCCTAACGCAAACCTAACAGTAACCCTAACAATAACACTAACGCAAACCTGCAACTAACCCTAACCCTAAACCTAACCCTAATCCTAACCCTAACGCAAACCTAAACCTAACCCTAACCCTAACCCTAACCCTAAAACCTAACCCTAACGCTACCCTAACCTAACCCTAAAAATATACCTAATCCTAACCCCTAACCCTAACCCTAACCCAACACTAACCCAAACCCTAACCCTAACCTAAGCCTAAATATTACCCTAACCCTAACCCTAAAACAATCCCTAACTCTAAACCTAACGCAAACCTAACCCTAAACCTAATCCAAACCCTAACCCTAAACCTAAAGCAAACCTAACCCTAAACCTAACCCTAACCCTAACCCTAACCATGACGCAAACCTAACCCTAACCCTAACCCTAACCCTATCCCTAACGCAAACCAAACCCTAACCCTAACCCTATACCTAACCCTAACCCTAACCCTAACGCAAACCTAACCCTAACCCTAACCCTAACGCAAACCTAACCCTATACCTAACCCTAACCCTGACCCTAACCCTAACGCAAATCTCACCTAAACCCTAACCCTAACCCTAACCCTAACCCTAACCCTAACCCTAACCCTAACCCTAACGCAAACCTAACCCTAAACCTAACACTAACCCTAACCCTAACGCAAACCTAACCCTACCCTAACCCTAAAACTAACCCTAACGCAAACCTAACCCTAAACCTAACCCTAACCCTAACTCTAACACTCTCGCAAACCTAACACTAACCCTAACCCTAAACCTAACCCTAATCCTAACCATAACGCAAACCAAAACCTAACCCTAACACTAACCCTAACACTAACCTAAACCTAACCCTAAAACCTAACCCTAACCCTACCCTAACCTAACCCTAAAACTAAACCTAATCCTAAACCCTAACCCTAACCCTAACCTAACATTAACCCTAACCCTAACCCTAACCTAAGCCTAACTCTTACCCTAACCCTAACCCTAAAACTAACCTTAACCATAACCCTAACGCAAACCTAACCCTAACCGTAACCCTAACCCTAACCCTAAACCTAACGCAAACCTAACCCTAAACCCTAACCCTAACCCTAACCCTAACCCTAACCCTAACCCTAACGCTAACCCTAACGCAAACCTAAACCTAAATCTAACCCTAACCCTAACCCTAACGAAAATCTAACCCTAACCCTAACCCTAAACCTAACCCTAACGCAACCTAACCATAACCCTAAACCTAACACTAACCCTAGCCCTAACCCTAACCCTAAACCTAACCGTAACCCTAACCCTAACAAAAACCAAACCCTAACCTTAACCCTAACCCTAACCCAACCCTAAACCTAACCCTAAACCTAACCCTAACCCTAACGCAAACCTATCCCTAACCCTAACTGTAACTCTAACCCTAACCCTAAACCCTAACCCTAACCCTAACCCAAAACTAAACATAACCCTAACTCTAACCCCAACCTTAAACCTATCCTTAACCCTACCCTAACGAAAACCTAAACCTAACCCTAACCATGACCCTAACCCTAACGCAAACCTAACCCTAACCCAAACCATAACCTTAAACCTAACGCAAACCTAACCCTAAATCCTAACCCTAACCCTAACCCTAACCCTAACCCTAACACAAACCTTAACCTAAACCTAACCCTAACCCTAACGCTAAACCTAATGCAAACCTAACTCTAACACTAACCCTAACCCTAATCATAACCCTAACACAAACCTAACCCTAACCCTAACCCTAAACGTAAACCTAACCCAAACCATAACCATAACGCAAACCTAACCCTAACCATAACCCTAAACCTAAACCTAACGCAAACCTAACCCTAACCCTAACCCTAACCCTAACGCTAACCCTAATGCAAACCTAACCGTAACCCTAACCCTAACCGTAACCTTAAACCTACCCTTAACCCTAACCCTAACCCTAACCCTAACGCAAACCTAACCCTAAACCTAACCCTAACCATAAACCTAACCCTAACCCTAACCCTAATGCAAACCTAACCCTAAATCCTAACCCTAATCCTAACCCTAAACATAACCCTAACCCTAACGCAAACCTAACCCTAAACCTAACCCTAACCCTACCCCTAACGCAAACCTAACCCTAATTCTAACCCTAACCCTAAACGTAGCACAAACCCTAACCTAACGCAAACCTAACCCTAACACTAACGCTAACCCTAAACCTAACCCTAACCCGAACCCAAACCCTAACGCAAACCTAACCGTAACCCTAAACCTAAACCTAAACCTAACATTAAAACTAACCTTAACACTAACCCTAATGCAGACCACCCCTACCCCTAACCCTAACCCTAACCCTAACACTAAACCTAAACATACACCTACCCATAACCCTAACCCTAACACTAACCATTACCCTAACCCTAAAAATTAACTCTAACCCTAACCCTAACCTAACCCTAACGCAAACCTAACCCTAACACTTATCCTAACCTTAACGGAAACCTAGCCCAAACCCTAACCCTAACAATTACGCAAATATACCACTAACCCTAACCCTAAACCTAACCCTAATCCTAACCCTAACGCAAACCTAAACCTAACCCTAACACTAACCCTAACGCTAACCCTAATCCTAAAACCTAACCTTAACGCTACCCTAACCTAACCCTAAAACTAAACCTAATCCTAAACCCTAACCCTAATCCTAACGCTAACGCAAACCTAAACCTAACCCTAACACTAACCCTAACCCTAACCCTACTCTAAGCCTAACTCTTACCCTAACTCTAACCCTAAAACAAACCCTAACCCTTAACCTAACGCAAACCTAACCCTAACCCTAACCCTATCACTAACCCTAACACAAACCTAACCTATCCCTAACCTTAACCCTAAACCTAATCCTAACCCTAACCCTAATGGAAACCTAACCCTAACCCTAACCCTAACCTTAACCTAACCCAAACCCTAACCCTAACACTAAACCTAACCCTAAACCTAACCTTTACCGTAAAATCGAACCCTAACACTAACCCTACCCTAAACCTAATCCTAACCCTAACCCTAACTCAAACCTAACCATAACCCTAACACTAACCCTAAACCTAAAGCAAACCTAACCCTAACCCTAACCCTAAACCTAACCCTAACTCTAACCCTAACCTTAACGCAAACCTAACCCTAAACTTAACGTTAACCATAAAACCCTAAGGCTAATGTTAACTCTAACCCTAACCCTAACCGTAACCCTAACCCTAACGCAAACCTAACCCTAACCCTAACCCTAAACCTAAACCTAAACCTAACCCTAACCCTAACCGTAACGCAAACATAACCCTAACCCTAACCCTAACCCTAACCCTAACGCAAACCTAACCCTAACCCAAAACCTAACCCTAAACCTAACCCGAACCCTAACCCTAACGCAAACCTAACCCTAACCCTAACCCTAACCCTAACCCTAACCCTAACGCAAACCTAACCCTAACCCTAACCCTAACCCTAAACCTAACCCGAACCCTAACCCTAACGCAAACCTAACCCTAACCCTAACCCTAACCCTAACCCTAACCCTAACCCTAACGCAAACCTAAACCTAACCCTAACCCTAACCCTAACCCTAACCCTAAACCTAACCCTAACCCTAACGCAAACCTAACCATACACCTAACCCTAACCCTAACCCTAACCCTAATGCAAACCTAAACCTAACCCTAACCCTAACCCTAACCCTAAACCTAACCCTAACCCTAAAGCTAACCCAAAACTTAAAACTAACTTTAACCGTACCCTAACGCAAACTTAACCCTAACCCTAACTCTAACTCTAACCCTAACCCTAACGCACACCTAACCCTAACCCTAACCCTAAACCTAACCCTAACCCTAAAGCTAAACCAAAACTTAAAACTAACCTTAACCGTACCCTAATGCAAACCTAAACCTAACCCTAACTCTAACTCTAAACCTAACCCTAACGCACACCTAACCCTAATCCTAACCCTAACCATAAACCTTACGCAAATCTAACCCTAAATCCTAAACCTAACCCTAAACCTAACCCTAACCCTAACGCAAACATAACCCTAAACCTAACCCTATCCCTAACCCTAACGAAAACCTAACCCTAACCCTAACCCTAACCCTATGCCTAACGCACACCTACCCTAACCCTAACCTTAACCCTAAACCTAACGCAAACCTAACCCTAAATCCTAACCCTAACCCTAAACCTAACCCTAACCCTAACCCTAACGCAAACCTAACCCTAAACCTAACCATAATCCTAACCCTAACCCTAATGCAAACCTAACCCTACACCTAACCCTAACCCTAACCCTAACCATAACCCAAACCCTAACGCAAACCTAATCCTAACCCTAAACCTAACCCTAACCCTAACCCTAACCCTAACCTAAACTTAACCCTAACCCTAACCCTAAACCTAACGCAAACCTAACCCTAAATTCTAACACTAACCTAACCCTAACCCTAACGCAAACCTAAACCTAACCCTAACCCTAACCATAACCCTAACCATAATGCAAACCTAACCCTAACCATAACCCTAATCGTAAACCCTAACCCTAACCCTAACCCTAACCGATCACTAACCATAACCTAACCCTAACCTAAGCCTAACTCTTACCCTAACCCTAACCATAAACCTAACCCTAACTCTAACATTAACGCAAAACTAACCCTAACCCTAACCCTAACCCTAACCCTAACCATAAGCCTAACGCACACCTAACCCTAAACCTAACGCTAACCCTAAACTTAAACATAACCCTAACCCTACCCTAACCTTAAGGCAAACCTAAACCTAATCTTAACGTTAACCATAAAACCCTAACGCTAACCTTAACCATAAGCATAACCCTAACCCTAAACACTAGCCCTATCCCTAACCCTAACACTAACCCTAACGCTAACCCTAACCCTAAAACCTAACCCTAACGCTACCCTAACCTAACCCTAAAACTAAACCTAATCCTAAACCCTAACCCTAATCCTAACCCTAACGCAAACCTAAACCTAACCCTAATACTAACCCTAACACTAACCCTACCCTAAGCCTAACTCTTACCCTATTCCTAACCCTAAAACAAACCCTAACACTTAACCTAACGCAAACCTAACCCTAACCCTAATCCAAAACCTAACCCTATCCCTAACGCAAACCTAACCCTATCCCTAATCCTATACCTAACCCTAACACTAACCCTAACGCAAACCTAACCCTAAACCTAACCCTAACCCTAACCTTAACACTAACGGAAACATAACCCTAACCCTAACCCTAACCATAACCCTTACGCAAACCTAACCCTAACCATAACCCTAACTCTTACCCTAACACAAACCTAACCCTATCCCTAACCTTAAACCAAAATTAATCCTAACCCTACCCCTAACGCAAACCTAACCCTAACCCTAACCCTAACGAAAACCTAAACCTAAACCTAAACCTAACTCTAACCCTAACCCTAACCCTAACGAAAACCTAACCCTAATCCTAAACCTAACACTAAAGCAAACCTAATCCTAACCCTAACCCAAACCCTACCCTAAAGCAAACCTAACCCTAACCCTAACCCTAACCTTAACCTAACCCAAACAGTAACCCTAACCCTAAACCTAACCTTTACCGTAAAATCTAACCCTAACCCTAACCCTACCCTAAACCTAATCCTAACCCTAACCCTAACGCAAACCTAACCATAACCCTAACACTAACCCTAAACCTAAAGCAAACCTAACCCTAAACCTACCCTAACCATAACGCTAATCTAAACCTAACCGTAACCTAAACCCTAACCCTAACCCTAAACCTAACGCTAACCTAACACTAACCCTAACCCTAACCCTAACCCTAACCCTAACACAACCTAAACCTAAACCTAACCCTACCCGAAAACTAACATTAACCCTAACCCTAACCCAACCCTAACCCTAACCCTAACCCTAACCCTACCCTAACCCTCACCCTAACCCTATCGCAAACCTAACCCCAACCCTAACCCTAACCCTAACCCTACCCTAACCCTAAAACCTAACCCTAACCCTAAACCTAACCCTAACCCTAACCCTAAACGTAACCCTAAACCTAAACTTAACCCTAACCCTAACCCTACTCCTAACAATAACCCTAACCCTAACCCTAACCCTAACCTTAACCCTAACCCTAAACCTAACCCTAACCCTAACCCTAACCCTAAACCTAACGCAAACCTAACACCAACCCTAACCCTAAACCTAACCCTAACCCTAACGCAAACAAAACCCTAAACCTAACCCTAACCCTAACACATACATAACCCTAAACCTTTCCCTAACCCTAACGCAAACCTAACCCTAAACCTAACCCTAACCCTAACCCTAACCTTAACCCTAACCCTAACCGAAACCTAACCCTAACCCTAACCTTAACACTAACGCAAAGCTAACCCTAACCCTAACCCTAACCCTAACCCTAATGCATACCTAACCCTAACTCTAACCCTAACCCTAATGCATACCTAACCCTAACCCTAACCATAACCCTAACGCAAACCTAACCCTAAACCTAACCCTAACCCTAACCCTAACCCTAACCCTAACCCTAACCCTAACACTAACCCTAACCCTAAAACTAACCCCAACCTAAGCCTAACTCTAAACCTAACCCTAACCCTAAACCTTACCTTAACCCTAACCCTAACGCAAACCTAACCCTAAACCTAACCCTAACCCTAACCCTAACCCTAACGGAAACCTAAACCTAACCCTAACCCTGACCCTAACCCTAACGCAAACCTAACCCTAACACTAACTCTAAGCCTAAATCTAACCCAAACCTTAACCTTAACGCAAACCTAACTCTAACCCTAACCCTAATCCTAACATGAAACCTAACTCTAACCCTAACCTAACCATAACCCTAAAGCTAACCCTAAACCTACCACTACCTCTAACCCTAAACCTAACCCTAACCCTAAACCTAACCCTAAACCTACCACTACACATAACGCTAACCCTAACACTAACCATAACCCTAACCATAAACATTAACTCTAACCCTAATCCTAACCCTAACGTAACCCTAATCCTAAGTCTAACCCTAAACCCTAACCCTAACACTCACCCTAATCCTAACCCTAAACCTAACCCTAACCCTAACCCTACCTCTAACCCTAACCCTAATCCTAACCCTAACCCTAACCCTAAACCCTAACCCTAAGCCTAACCCAAACCCTAAACCTAACCCTAAGCCTAATGCAAACCTAACGCTAACCCTAACCCTAACCATAACCATAACCCTAACGCAAACCTAACCCTAACAATAACACTAACCATAACCATAACCCTAACCCTAACCCTAACCATAACGCAAACCTAAGACTAACCCTATCCCTAACCCTAACCCTAACCCTAACCCTAACGAAAACCTAACCCTAACCCTAACCCTAACCCTAACCCTAACGCACACCTAACCCTAACACTAACCCTAACCCTAAACCTATCGCAAATCTTACCCTAAATCCTAAACCTAACCCCAAACCTAACCCTAACCCTAACGCAAACCTAACCATACAGCTAACCCTAACCCTAACCCTAACCGTAACGCAAAGCTTACCCTAACCCTAAACCTAACCCTAACCCTAACCCTAACCCAAACCATAACGCAAACCTAACCCTAACCATAAACCTAAACCTAACCATAACATTAAAAGTAACCTTAACCTTAACCCTAACGCAAAAATACCCCTACCCTAACCCTAACCCTAACCCTAACCCTAAACCTAACCCTAAATCTACCCCTACCCATAACCCTAAGCCTAACACTAACCATAACCCTAACCCTAAATACTAACTCTAACCTTAACCCTAACCCTAATCTAACCCTAATCCTAAGCCTAAAACTAACCCTAACCCTAAACCTAACCCTAAACCTAACGCTAACATTGACCGTAACCTAAACCTAACACTAACCCTTACACTAAACCCTAACCCTAACCCTCACCCTAACTCTAACGCAAACCTAACCCTAACACTAACCCTAACCCCAACGCAAACCTAACCCTCAACCTAACCCTAAACCGAACCCTAACCCTAACCCTAACCCTAACGCAAACCTAACCCTAAACCTAACCCTAAACCTAACCTTAACCCTATACCCTAACCCTAACCCTACTCTAAGCTAAACCTAACCCTATACCCTAACCCAAACTCTACCCTAAACTAATACTAAACCTATCCCTAACCCTAACCTAAGCCTAACACTTACACTAACACCTAAACCTAAACCTAACCCTAACCCTAAATCTAACACAAACCTAACCCTAACACTAACCCTAACCTAAACCTAACCCTAACCCTAAGGCTAACCCTAAACTTACAACTAACCTTAACCTTACCCGAACGCAAACCTAACCCTAACCTAACTCTAATTCTAACCCTAACCCTAAACCCTAACCCTAACCCTAACCCTAACCATAACCCTAACGCAAAACTAACCGTAACCCTAACCCTAACCCTAACCTTAAACCTAACCCTAACCCTACCCTGACGCAAACCTAACCCTATCCCTAACCCTAACCCTAAACCTAAAGCAAACCTAACCCTAAAACTAACCCTAACCCTACCCTAACCCTAACGCAAAACTAACCCTAACACTAACCCTAACCCTAACCCTAACCCTAACACTAAACATAACCCCAACCCTAACCCTAACCCTAACGCAAACCTAACCCTAATCCTAACCATAAACCTAACCCTAACCCTAACCATAATGCAAACCTAACCCTAACCCTAATCGTAAACCCTAACCCTAACCCTAACCCTAACCTAACAATAACCCTAACCCAAACCCTAACCTAAGCCTAACTCTTGCCCTAACCCTAACCCTAAACCTAACCCTAACCCTAACCCTAACCCTAACCCTAACCCTAACCCTAACACAAACCTAATCCTAACTCTAACCCTAACCCTAACCCTAAATATAACCCTAACCCTAACCCTAACTTTAACGCAAACCTAAAGCTAAACATAACGTTAAACATAAAATCCTAACGCTAACCTTAACCCTAACCCTAACACTAACCCTAAACCCTAGCCCTATCCCTAACCCTAACCCTAACCCTAACCCTAACACTAACGCAAACCTAACCCTAACACTAACCGTAACCATAACCCTAACCCTAACCCTTACCATATCGCAAACATAACCCTAACCCTAACCACAATCCTAACCCTAACCCTAACGCATACCTAACCCTAACCCTAAACCTAACCATAACCCTAACCAAAACCCTAACGCAAACCTAAACCTAACCCTAAACCTAAACCTAAACGTAACATTAAAAGTAACGTGAACCGTAAACCTAACGCAAACATACCCCTAACCCTAACCCTAACCATAACCCTAGCGCATACCTAACCCTAAACCTAACCCTAACCCTAACCCTAACTCTAAGGCAAACCTAACCCTAACCATAACCCTGACCCTAACCCTAACCCTAACGCAAACCTAACCCTAACCCTAACCCTAAACCTAATGCAAACCTAACCCTAACCCTAAACCTAAACCTAACCCTAACCCTAACCCTAACACAAACCTAACCGTAACCATAACCCAAACCCTAACCTTAAACCTAAACTTAACCCTGACCCATAAGAAAACCTAACCCTAATCCTAACCCTAAACCTGACCCTAACGCTAACCTAAACCTAACCCTAACCCTAACCCTAAACCTAACGCAAACCTAACCCTAAATTCTACCCCTAACCCTAACCCTAACCCTAACGCAAACCTAACCCTACTCCTAACCCTAACCCTAACTCAAACCCTAAACATAACCCCAACCCTAACCCTAACCCTAACGCAAACCTAAACCTAACCCTAACTCTAACCCTAACCCTAACCCTAACACTAACCCTAATCGTAAACCCTAACCGTAACCCTAACCCTAACCTAACACTAACCCTAACCCAAAACCTAACCTAAGCCTAACTCTTACCCAAACCCTAACCCTAAACCTAACTCTAACCCTAACCCTAATGCAAACCTTACCCTAACACTAACCCTAACCCTATCCCTAACCCTAACGCTAACCCTAAACATAACCCTAACCCTAACCCTAACGTTAACGCAAACCTAAACCTAACCCTAAACCTAAACCTAAGACTACCCCTAACCCTAACCAAAACCAAACCCTAACCCTAACCGTAACCATAACCCTAAACCTAACCCTAACCATAACGCAAACCTAACCCTAACCCTAACCCTAACCCTAACCCTAACGCATACCTAACCCTAACCCTAACCCTAACCCTAACCCTAACCATAACCCTAACCAAACCCTAACGCAAACCTAACCCTAACCCTAAACCTCAACCTAACCGTAACATTAAATTAACTTAACCCAAACACTTGCGCAAACATACCCCTAACCCTAACCCTAAATCTAAACCTAACGCAAACCTAACCCTAACCCTAACCCTAACCCTAACTCAAACCTAACCTTAACCCTAACCCTAAAGCTGCCCCTAAACTTAAAACTAACCTTAACCCTAACCCTATCGCAAACCTAACCCTAAACCTAACTCTAACTCTAACCAGAACCCTAAACCCTAACCCGAACCCTAACCCTAACCCTAACCCTAACGCAAAACTAACCGTAACCCTAACCCTATCCCTAACCTTAAACCTAACCTTAACCCTAACCATAACGAAAACCTAACCCTAACCCTAACCCTCACCCTAAACTTAACGCACAACTAACCCTAACCCTAACCCTAACCCTAAACCTAACGCAAATCTAACCCTAAATCCTAAACCTAACCTTAAACCTAACCCGAACCCTAACGAAAACCTAACCCTAAACCTAACCCTAACCCTAACTCTAACCCTAACCCTAACCCTAACCCTAACGCAAACCTAACCCTAACCCTAACCCTAACCCCAAACCTAATCCAAACCCTAACCATCACGCAAACCTAACCCTAACCCTAACCCTAACCCTAACCCTATCCCTAACGCAAACCTACCCCTAACCCTAAACCTAACCCTAACCCTAACGCAAACCTAACCGTAACTTTAACCCTAACGCTAAAGTTAAACCTAACTTTAACCCTAACCCTAACGAAAACCTAAACCTAACCCTAACCATAACCCTAACGCAAACCTAACCCTAACCCTAACCGTAAACCTAACGCAAAGCTAACCCTAAATCCTAACCCTAATCGTAACCCTAACCCTAACGCTAACGCAAACCTAACCCTAACCATAACCCTAACGCAAACCTAGCCCTAACCTTAAAAATAACCCTAAACCTAACCGAAACCCTAACCCTAACGCAAACCTAACCCTAACCATAACTCTAATCCTAACGCAAACCTTACCCTAACCCTAACCCTAACCCTAACCCTAACCAAAACCCTAACCCAAACCCTAACGCAAACCTCACCCTAACCCTAAACCTAAACCTAATCCTAACATTAAAAGTAACCTTAACCCTAACCGTAACGCAAACATACCCCTACCCCTAACCCTAACCCTAACCCTAACCCTAAACCTAACCCTAAACCTACCCATACCCATAACCCTAAGCCTAACACTAACCATAACCCTAACCCTAAACACTAACTCTAACCTTAACCCTAACCCTAAGCTAACCCTAATCCTAAGCCTAACACTAGCCTAACCCTAAACCTAACCCTAAACCTAACGCTAACATTGACCGTAACCTAAACCTAAACCTAACCCTAACTCTAACCGTAACCCTAATTCTAACACTCTCCCTAACACTAAACCCTAACCCTAACCCTAACCCTAACCCTAATGCAAACCTAACCATAACCCTAACCGTAACCCTAATGCAAACCTAAATCTAAACCTAACCCTAAACCTAATCCTAACCCTAAACCTAAGGCAAAACTAACCCTAACCCTAACCCTAACCCTGACGCAAAACTAACCATCAACCTAACCCTAAAGCGAACCCTAACCCAAACCCTAACCCTAATGCAAAACTAACCCTAAACCTAATCCTAAACCTAACCCTAACCCTATACCCTAACACTAACCCTACCCTAACTTAACCCTAACCCTATACCCTAACCCTAACTCTACCCTTACCTAACCCTAAACCTAACCCTAACCCTAACCTAAGCCTAACTCTTACACTTACACCTAACCCTTAACCTAACCCTAACCCTAAATCTAACGCAAACCTAACCCTAAATCTAACCCTAACCCTAACCCTAACCCTAACGCAAACCTAACCATATACCTAAACCTAACCCTAACCATAACCCTAACGCATACCTAACCCTAACCCTAACCCTAAAACTAATGCAAACCTAATCCTAAATCCTAACCCTAACCCTAACCCTAACCCTAACCCTAACCCTAACGCAAACCTAACCCAAACCTAACCCTAACCCTAACGCAAACCTAACCCTAAACCTAACCCTAACCCTAACCCTAACGTAAACCTAACCCTAATCCTAACCCTAAACCTAACCCTAACCCAAAGCCTAACCCTAACGCAAACGTAACCCTAACCATAATCCTAATCCTAACCCTAATGCAAACCTAAACCTAACCCTAACCCTAACCCTAAACCTAACCCTAACCCTAACCCTAACGCAAAACTAACCGTAACCCTAACCGTAACCCTAACATTAAACCTAAACTTAACCCTGACACTAAGAAAAACCTAACCCTAAACCTAACCCTAACCCTAACCCTAACCCTAACGGTAACCTAAACCTAACCCTAACCCTAACCCTAATCCTAACTCAAACCTAACCCTAAGTTCTAACCCTAACCCAAACCCTAACCCTAACCCTAAACCTAACCTTAACCCTACCCTAATCCTAACCCAGACCTAACCCTAACCCTAACCCTAACCCTAACCCTAACCCTAACCCTAACCCTAACCCTAACACAAACCTAACCCTAACCCTAACCCTAACGGAAACCTAACCCTAACCCTAACCCTAACCCTAACGCAAACCTAACCCTAAACCTAACCCTAACCCAAAACCTAACCCTAACCCTAACCCTAACGCAAACCTAACCCAAACCCTATCCCTAACCCTAAACCTAACCGTAACCCTAAACCTAACGCAAACCTAACCCTAACCCCAACACTAAACCTAACCTTAAACCTAACCATACCCCTAACCATAAGCCTAACGCAAACCTAACCCTACACCTAACCCTAACCCAAAACCTAACCCTAACCATAACCCTAACGCAAACCTAACCCTAGCCCTATCCCAAACACTAACCCTAACCGTAACCCTAAACCTAACGCAAACCTAACCCTAACCCTAACCCTAGCCCTAACCCTAAACCTAACCATAACCCTAACCCTAACCATAACGCAAACCTAACCCTAACACTAACCGTAACCCTAACCCTAAACATAACCCTAACCGTAACGCAAACCTTACCCTAACCCTAAACCTAAACCTAACCGTAACATTAAAAGTAACGTTAACCGTAACCCTAACGCAAACATACCCCTAACCCTAACCCTAAATCTAACCCTAACGCAAACCTAACCCTAAACCTAACCCTAAACCTAACCCTAAACCTAACCTAAACCTAACCGAAACCCTAACCCTAACACTAACCCTAACCCTAAAACTAACATTAACCCTGAACCCTAACCCTAACCCAAACCCTAACCCTAAACCTAACCCTAACGCAAACCTAACCCTAACCCTAACCCTAACACTAAACCTAACACAAACCTAACTGTAACCCTAAACCTAACCCTAAACTTAATCCTAACCCTAACCCTAACACAAACCTAACCCTAACCCTAACCCTAACGGAAACCTAACCCTAACCCTAACCCTAACGCAAACCTAACACTAAACCTAACCCTAAACCAAAACCTAACACTAACCCTAACCCTAACGCAAACTTAACCCTAACCCTAACCCTAACCATAACCCTAACGCATACCTAACACTAAACCTAACCCTAACCATAACCCTAACTCTATCGCAAACCTAACCCTAACCCTAACCCTAACCCTAACGCTAACCCTAACGCAAACCTAACCTTAACCCTAACCGTAACCCTAACCCTAACTCAAAGCCTAACCCTAACGCAAACCTAACCCTAACCCTAACCCTAACCCTAACGCAAACCTAAACCTAACCCTAACCCTAACCCTAACCCTAACCCTAACGCCAACCTAACCCTAACTCTAACCCTAAACCTAACCCTAACCATAACCCTAACCCTAACCCTAACCCTAACCCTAACCCTAACCCTAACGCAAACCTAATCCTAACCCTAACCCTAAACCTAACCCTAAACATAACCCTAACCCTAACCCTAACCTTAACGCAAACCTAAACCTAAACTTAACATTAACCATAAAACCTAACGCTAACCTTAACCCTAACCCTAACACTAACCCTAAACCCTAGGCCTATCCCTAACCCTAACCCTAACCGTAACCCTAAACCTAACGCAAACTTAATCCTAACCCTAACCCTAAAGCTAACCCTAAACCTAACCCTAACCCTCACCCTAACCCTAACGCAAACCTAACCCTAACCCTAACCCTAACGCAAACCTAACCCTAACCCTAACCCTAAATCTAAGCTTAGCCCTAACCCTAAAGCAAACCAAACCCTAACCCTAACCGAAACCCTAACCCTAACCCTAACCCTAACCATAACGCAAACCTAACCCTAACCATAACCCTAACCCTCACCCTAACCCTAACGCATACCTAACCCTAACCCTAACCCTTACCCTAACCATAACCATAACCCAAACCCTAACTCAAACCTAACCCTAACCCTAAGCCTAATCCTAACCGTAACATTAAAAGTAACCTTAACCCTAACCCTTACGCAAACATACCCCTACCCCTAAACCTAAACCTAACCCTAAACCTAACCCTAAACCTAATCCTAAACCTAACTTAAACCTAACCCAAACCCTAACCCTAACACTAACCCTAACCCTAAACCTAACATTAACCCTGAACCCTACCCCTAAACCTAACCCTAACCCTAACCCTAACGCAAACCTAAACCTAACCCTAACACTAACACTACACCTAACACAAACCTAACACTAACCCTAACCCTAACCCTAAACCTAATCCTAACCCTAACCCTAACCTAACCCTAACCCTATCCCTAACCCTAACCATAACCCTAGCCCTAACCCTAACCCTAACCCGAAACCTAACCCTAACTTTAAAACTAACCTTAACCCTAACCCTAACCTAACGCTAACACTAACCCTAACCTAACCATAACCCTAACCCTAACCCTAACCATAACCCTAGCCCTAACCCTAACCCTAACCCTAACCCTAACCCTAACTCAAACCTAACCCTAACCCTAACCCTAAAGCTAAACCTAAACTTAAAACTAACCTTAACCCTAACCCTATCGCAAACCTAACCCTAAACCTAACTCTAACTCTAATCAGAACCCTAAACCCTAACCCGAACACTAACCCTAACCGTAACCCTAACCTTAAACCTAAACTTAACCCTGACCCTAACGATAACCTAACCCTACACCTAACCATAACACTAACACTAACGCTAACCTAAACCTAACCCTAACCCTAACCCTACCCTAACGCAATCCTAACCCTAAACCTAACCCTAACCCTACCCTAACCCTAACGCAAACCTAACCCTAACCCTATCCATAACCCTAACCCTAAACCTAACCCTAAACATAACCCCAACCCTAACCCTAATCCTAAGGCAAACCTAACCCTAACCCTAACCCTAACCCTAACCCTAACCATAATGCAAACCTTACCCTAACCCTAACCCTAATCGTAAACCCTAGCAGTAACCCTAAACCTATCCCTAAACCTAACCCTAAACCTAACCTAAACCTAACCCAAACCCTAACCCTAACACTAAGCCTAACCCTAATCCTAACATTAACCCTGAACCCTAACCCTAAACCTAACCCTATCCCTAACCCTAACGCAAACCTAAACCTAACCGTAACACTAACACTAAAACTAACAGAAACCGAACTCTAACCCTAACCTAACCCTAAACCTAATCCTAAACCTAACGCTAACCTAACCCTAACCCTAAACCTAAACCTAACCATAACCATAGCCCTAACCCTATCTCTAACCCGAAACCTAACCGTAACCCTAACCCTAACCCTAACCCTAACTCAAACCCTAAACATAACCCCAACCCTAACCCTAACCCTAACGCAAACCTAAACCTAACACTAACCCTAACCCTAATCGTAAACCCTAACACTAACCCTAACCCTAACCTAACACTAACCCTAACCCAAACCCTAACCTAAGCCTAACTACTACCCTAACCCTAACCCTAACTTAACTCTAACCCTAACCCTAACGCAAACCTAACCCTAACCCTAACCCTAACCCTAACCCTAACCTTAACCCTAAAGCAAACCTAATCCTAAACCTAACCCTAACCCTAACCCTAAACATAACCCTAACCCTAACCCTAAACTTAACGCAAACCTAAACCTAAACTTAACGTTAACCATAAAACCCTAACGCTAAACTTAACCCTAACCCTAACCCTAACCCTAAAACAAACCTAACCTTAACCATAACCCTAAACCTAAGCCTACCCCTAACCCTAACGAAAACCAAACCCTAACCCTAACCGTAACCATAACCAAAACCCTAACCCTAACCATAATGCAAACCTAACCCTAACCCTAACCCTAACCCTAAACCTAACCCTAACCCTAACGCATACCTAACCCTAACACTAACCCTAACCCAAAACCTAACCCTAACCCTAACCCTAACCCTAACCCTAAACCTAACATTAACCCGGAACCCTAACCCTAAACCTAACCCTAACCCTAACCCTAACCATAAACATAACCCAAACCCTAACAGAAACCTAACCCTAACCCTAAACCTAAACCTAACCGTAACATTAAAAGTAACCTTAACCCTAACCCTAAGGCAAATATACCCCTAAACCTAACCCTAAATCTAACCCTAACGCAAACCTAAACCTAACCCTAACCCTAAAATTAACCCTAAACCTAACCTAAACCTAAACCAAACCCTAACCCTAACACTAAACCTAACCCTAAACCTAACATTAACCCTGAACCCTAACCCTAACCCTAACCCTAACCATAACGCAGACCTAAACCTAACCCTAACACTAACACTAAACCTAACACAAACCTAACTCTAAAACTAACCCTAACCCTAAATCTAATCCTAACCCTAACCCTAACCTAACCCTAACCCTAACCCTAACCATAACCCTAGCCCTAATCCTAACCCTAACCCTAAACCTAAACCTAACCTTAAAACTAACCTTAACCCTAACCCTAACCTAACGCTAACCCTAACCATAACCTAGCCCTAAAACTAAACCTAACCCTAACCATAACCCTAGCCCTAAACCAAACCCTAACCCTAATTCTAAACCTAACCCTAACCTTAAAACTAACCTTAACCCTAACCCTAACGCAAACCTAACCCTAAACCTAACCCTAACCCTAACCCTAACCCTAACCCTAACCCTAACCCTAACCCTAGCCATAAACCTAACCCTAACCCTAACCGTAAACCAAACCCTAACGCAAACCTAACCCTAACCCTAACCATAACCCTAACCCTAAATCTAACCCTAACGCAAACGTAACCCTAAACCTAACCCTAAACCTAACCCTAAACCTAACCTAAACCTAACCGAATCCCTAACCCTAACACTAACCCTAACCCTAAAACTAACATTAACCCTGAACCCTAACCCTAACCCAAACCCTAACCCTAAACCTAACCCTAACGCAAACCTAACCCTAACCCTAACCCTAACACTAAACCTAACACAAACCTAACTCTAACACTAAACCTAACCCTAAACCTAATCCTAACCCTAACCCTAACAAAAACCTAACCCTAACCCTAACCCTAACCCTAATCGTAAACCCTAACACTAACTCTAACACTAACCTAACTCTAACCCTAACCCTAACGCAAACCTAAACCTAACCCTAACCCTAACCCTAACCGTAACCCTAACCCTAACCCTAACGCAAACCTAATCCTAACCCTAACCCTAACCCTAAGCCTAAACATAACCCTAACCCTAACCCTAACCTTAACGCAAACCTAAACCTAAACTTAACGTTAACCATAAAACCCTAACGCTAACCTTAACACTAACCCTAACCCTAACCCTAACGCAAACCTAACCCTAACCCTAACCCTAAACCTAAGCTTACCCCTAACAATAACGAAAAACAAACCCTAACCCTAACCGTAACCATAACCCAAACCCTAACCCTAACCATAACGCAAACCTAACCCTAACCCTAACCCTAACCCTAACCCTAACAGTAACGCATACCTAACCCTAATCCTAACCCTAACCCAAACCCTAACCCTAAACCTAACCCTAAACCTAACATTAAACCGGAACCCTAACCCTAAACCTAACCCTAACCCTAACCATAACCCTAACCATAAACATAACCCAAACCCTAACACAAACCTAACCCTAACCCTAAACCTAAACCTAACCGTAACATTAAAAGTAACCTTAACCCTAACCCTAACGCAAACATACCCCTAACCCGAACCCTAAATCTAACCCTAACGCAAACCTAACCCTAACCCTAACCCTAAACCTAACCCTAAACCTAACCTAAAGCTAACCCAAACCCTAACCCTAACATTAACCCTAAACCTAACCCTAACCCTAACCATAACCCTAGCCCTAATCCTAACCCTAACCCTAAACCTAACCCTAACTTAAAACTAACTTTAACCCTAACCCTAACCTAACGCTAACCCTAAACCTAACCTAACCCTAACCCTAACCCTAACCCTAACCCTAGCCCTAATCCTAACCCTAATTCTAAACCTAACCCTAACCTTAAAACTAACCTTATCCCTGACCCTAACGCAAACCTAACCCTAACCCTAACCCTAACCCTAACCCTAACTCTAATCGTAAACCCTAACCCTAACCCTAACCCTAACTCTAATCGTAAACCCTAACCCTAACCCTAACCCTAACCTAACACTAACCCTAACACAAACCCTAACCTAAGCCTAATTCTTACGTAACCCTAACCCTAAACCTAACCCTAACCCTAACGCAAACCTAACCATAACCCTAACCCTAACCCTAACCCTTACACTAACCCTAACGGAAACCTAACCCTAACCCTAACCCTAACACTAAACCTAACACAAACCTAACTCTAACCCTAAACCTAACCCTAAACCTAATCCTAACCCTAACCCTAACACAAACCTAACCCTAACCCTAACCCTAACGGAAACCTAACCCTAACCCTAACCCTAACCCTATCGCAAACATAACACTAAACCTAACCCTAACCCAAAACCTAACCCTAACCCTAACCCTAACGCAAACCTAACCCTAACCCTAACCCTAACCATAACCCTAACGCATACCTAACCCTAAACCTAACCCTAACCCTAACCCTAACTCTATCGCAAACCTAACCCTATCCCTAACCCTAACCCTAACCCTAACCCTAACGCAAACCTAACCTTAACCCTAACCCTAACCCTAAACCTAACTCAAAGCCTAACCCTAACGCAAACCTAACCCTAAACCTAACCCTAACCCTAACGCAAACCTAAACCTAACCCTAACCCTAACCCGAACCCTAACCCTAACGCCAACCTAACCCTAACTCTAACCCTAAACCTAACCCTAACCATAACCCTAACCCTAACCCTGACCCTAACCCTAACGCAAACCTAATCCTAACCCTAACCCTAACCCTAAACATAACCCTAACCCTAACCCTAACCTTAACGCAAACCTAAACCTATACTTAACATTAACCATAAAACCCTAACACTAAACTTAACCCTAACCCTAACACTAACCCTAAACCCTAGGCCTATCCCTAACCCTAACCCTAACCGTAACCCTAAACCTAACTCAAACTTAACCCTAACCCTAACCCTAAACCTAACCCTAAACCTAACCCTAACCCTCACCCTAACCCTAACGCAAACCTATCCCTAACCCTAACCCTAACGCAAACCTAACCCTAACCCTAACCCTAAAACTAAGCCTAGCCCTAACCCTAAAGCAAACCAAACCCTAACCCTAACCGAAACCCTAACCCTAACCCTAACCCTAACCATAACGCAAACCTATCCCTAACCATATCCCTATCCCTAACCCTACCCTAACCCTAACGCATACCTAACCCTAACCCTAACCCTAACCATAACCATAACCCTAACCCAAACCCTAACTCAAACCAAACCTAACCGTAAGACTAAACCTAACCGTAACATTAAAAGTAACCTTAACCCTAACCCTTTCGCAAACATACCCCTAACCCTAACCCTAAATCTAACCCTAACGCAAAACTAACCCTACCCCTAACACTAAACATAACCCTAAACCTAACCTAAACCTAACCCAAAACCTAACCCTAACACTAACCCTAACCCTAAACCTAACATTAACACTGAACCCTAAACCTAACCCTAACCCTAACCCTAACCCTAACGCAAACCTAACCCTAACCCTAACCCTAATCATAAACCTAAAACAAACCTAAATCTAACCCTAACCCTAACCCTAAACCTAATCCTAACCCAAACCCTAACACTAAACCTAACCCTAAACCTAACCTAAACCTAACCTAAACTCTAACCCTAACACTAAGCCTAACCCTAATCCTAACATTAACCCTGAACCCTAACCCTAAACCTAACCCTATCCCTAACCCTAACGCAAACCTAAACCTAACCGTAACACTAACACTAAAACTAACAAAAACCGAACTCTAACCCTAACCTAACCCTAAACCTAATCCTAAACCTAACGCTAACCTAACCATAACCCTAAACCTAACCCTAACCATAACCATAGCCCTAACCCTAACCCTAACCCGAAACCTAACCGTAACCCTAACCCTAACCCTAACTCAAACCCTAAACATAACCCGAACCCTAACCCTAACGCAAACCAAACCTAACCCTAACCATAACCCTAATCGTAAACCCTAACACTAACCCTAACCCTAACCTAACACTAACCCTAACGCAAACCCTAACCTAAGCCTAACTACTACCCTAACCCTAACCCTAACCTAACTCTAACCCTAACCCTAACGCAAACCTAACCCTAACCCTAACCCTAACCCAAACCCTAACCCTAACCTTAACCCTAAAGCAAACCTAATCCTAAACCTAACACTAACCCTAACCCTAAACATAACCCTAACCCTAACCCTAACCTTAACGCAAACCTAAACCTAAACTTAACGTTAACCATAAAACCCTAATGCTAAACTTAACCCTAACCCTAACCCTAACCCTAACGCAAACCTAACCTTAACCATAACCCTAAACCTAACCTACCCCTACCCTAACGAAAACCAAACCCTAACCCTAACCGT
>NC_142502.1:112215000-112217500 GCF_057876585.1 Rhinolophus sinicus
CATTAAAAGTAACATTAACCCTAACACTAACGCAAACATACCCCTAACGCTAACCATAAATCTAACCCTAACGCAAAGCTAACCCTAACCCTAAACCTAAACCTAACCCTAAACCTAACCTAAACCTAACCCAAACCCTAACCCTAACACTGACCCTAACCCTAAACCTAACATTAACACTGAACGCTAACCCTAACCCTAACCCTAACCATAACGCAAACCTAAACCTAACCCTAACACTAACAGTAAACCTAACACAAAACTAACTCTAACCCTAACCCTAACCCTAAACCTAATCCTAACCCTAACCCTAACCCTAACCCTAACCCTAACCCTAACCCTAACCCTAACCCTAACCATAACCCAGTCCTAACCCTAAACCTAACCCTAAACCTAACCCTAACCTTAAAACTAACCTTAACCCTAACCCTAACCTAACGCTAACCGTAACCCTAACCTAACCCAAAACCTAACCCTAACCATAACCATAACCCTAGACCTAACCCTAACCCTAATCCTAAACCTAACCCTAACCTTAAAACTAACCTTAACCCTAACCCTAACGCAAACCTAACCCTAACCCTAACCCTAACCCTAACCCTAACCCTAACCCTAACCCTAGCCCTAACCCTAACACTAACCCTAACCGTAACCCAAACCCTAACGCAAACCCAACCCTAACCCTAACCCTAACCCTAACCCTAACCCTAACCCTAACTCAAACCTAACCCTAATCCTAACCCTAAAGCTGCCCCTAAACTTAAAACTAACCTTAACCCTAACCCTATCGCAAACCTAACCCCAAACCTAACTCTAACTCTAACCAGAACCCTATCCCTAACCCGAACCCTAACCCTAACCCTAACCCTAATGCAAAACTAACCGTAACCCTAACCCTATCCCTAACCTTAAACCTAACCTTAACCCTAACCATAACGAAAACCTAACCCTAACCCTAACCCTAACCCTAAACCTAACGCACAACTAACCCTAACCCTAACCCTAACCCTAAACCTAACGCAAATCTAACCCTAAATCCTAAACCTAACCTTAAACCTAACCCTAACCCTAACGAAAACCTAACCCTAAAACTAACCCTAACCCTAACTCTAACCCTAACCCTAACCCTAAACCTAACGCAAAACTAACCCTAACACTAACCCTAACGTTAACGGAAACCTAGCCCAAACCCTAACCCTAACAATAACGCAAATATACCACTAACCCTAACCCTAAACCTAACCCTAATCCTAACCCTAACGCCAACCTAAACCTAACCCTAACACTAACCCTAACGCTAACCCTAACCCTAAAACCTAACCTTAACGCTACGCTAACCTAACCCTAAAACTAAACCTAATCCTAAACCCTAACCCTAATCCTAACGCTAACGCAAACCTAAACCTAACCCTAACACTAACCCTAACCCTAACCCTACCCTAAGCCGAACTCTTACCTTAACCCTAATCCTAAAACAAACCCTAACCCTTAACCTAACGCAAACCTAACCCTAACCCTAACCCTAACCCTAACCATAACCCTAACGCAAACCTAAACCTAACCCTAACCCTAACACTAACCCTAACACAAACCTAACCCTATCCCTAACCTTAAACCTAACCTTAACCCTAACCATAACGAAAACCTAACCCTAACCCTAACCCTAACCCTAAACCTAACGCACAACTAACCCTAACCCCAACCCTAACCCTAAACCTAACGCAAATCTAACCCTAAATCCTAAACCTAACCTTAAACCTAACCCTAACCCTAACGAAAACCTAACCCTAAACCTAACCCTAACCCTAACTCTAACTCTAACCCTAACCCTAACCCTAACGCAAAACTAACCCTAACACTAACCCTAACATTAACGGAAACCTAGCCAAAACCCTAACCCTAACAATAACGCAAATATACCACTAACCCTAACCCTAAACCTAACCCTAATCCTAACCCTAACGCAAACCTAACCCTTACCCTAACCCTAACCCTAAACCCTAGCCCTAACCCTAACCCTAACCCTAAACCCTAACCCTAACCCTAACCCTAACCTTAACCCTAACCCTAACCCTAACCCTAACCCTAACCCTAACGCAAACCTAACCATAACCCTAACCATAAACCTAACCCTAACACTAACCCTAACCCTAAACCTAACATTAACCCTGAACCCTAAACCTAACCCTAACCCTAACCCTACCCTAACACTAAACCTAACACAAACTTAACCCTAACCCTAACCCTAACCCTAAACCTAATCCTAACCCTAACCCTAACGCAAACCTAACCCTAACCCGAAACCTAACCATAAACCTAACGCATACCTAACCCTAACACTAACCCTAACCCTAAAGCAACCCTTACCCTAACCCTAACCCTAACCATAAACCCTAGCCCTATCCCTAACCCTAACTCTAACCGTAATCGTAACCCTAACACAAACCTAACCATAACCCTAACCCAAATCCTAAACCTAACCATAACCCTAACGCAAACC
>NC_142502.1:112222500-112225000 GCF_057876585.1 Rhinolophus sinicus
CCCTACCCTAATCCTAACGCAAACCTAACCCTAACCCTAACCCTAACCCTAACCCTAACCTAACACTAACCCTAACCCAAACCCTAACCTAAGCCTAATTCTTACCCTAACCCTAACCCTAAACCTAACCCTAATCCTAACCCTAACGCAAACCTAACCCTAACCCTAACCCTAACCCTAACACTAACCATAACCCTAAACCTAACATTAACACTGAACCCTAACCCTAACCCTAACCCTAACCCTAACGCAAACCTAACCCTAACCCTAACCCTAACACTAAACCTAACACAAACCTAACTCTAACCCTAAACCTAACACTAAACCTAATCCTAACCCTAACCCTAACACAAACCTAACCCTAACCCTAACCCTAACCCTAACCCTAACCCTAACGCAAACCTAACCCTAACCCTAACCCTAACATTAACCAAACACAAAACTAACTCTAACCCTAAACCTAACCCTAAACCTTATCCTAACCCTAACCCTAACACATACCTAACCCTAACCCTAACCCTAACGGAAACCTAACCCTAACCCTAACCCTAACCCTAACGCAAACCTAACCCTAAACCTATCCCTAACCCAAAACCTAACCCTAACCCTAACCCTAACGCAAACCTAAGACAAACCCTAACCCTAACCATAACCCTAACGCATACCTAACCCTATACCTAACCCTAACCCTAACCCTAACTCTATCGCAAACCTAACACTAACCCTAACCCTAAACCTAACCCTAACCCTAACACAAACCTAACCTTAACCCTAACCCTAACCCTAACCCTAACCCAAAGAATAACCCTAACGCAAACCTAACTCTAACCCTAACCCTAACCCTAACCCTAACCCTAACGCAAACCTAACCCTAACCCTAACCCTAAACCTAACCCTAACCATAACCCTAACACAAACCTAACCGTAACCCTAACCCTAACCCTAACCTTAAACGTAAACTTAACCCTGACACTAACGAAAACCTAACCCTAAACCTAACCCTAACACTAACCCTAACGCTAACCTAAACCTAACCCAAACCCTAACCCTAACACTAACCCTAACCCTAAACCTAACATTAACCCTGAACCCTAACCCTAAACCTAACCCTAATCCTAACCCTAACGCATACCTAACCCTAACCCTAACCCTAAACCTAATGCAAACCTAATCCTAAATCCTAAACCTAACCCTAACCCTAACACTAACCCTAACCCTCACGCAAACCTAACCGTAATCCTAACCCTAAACCTAACCCTAACCCAAAGCCTAACCCTAACGCAAACCTAACCCTAACCCTAACCCTAATCCTAACCCTAACGCAAACCTAAACCTAACCCTAAACCAAACCCTAATCCTAACCCTAAACCTAACCCTAACCCTAACCCTAATGCAAACCTAACCGTAACCCTAACCCTAACCCTAACCTTAAACCTAAACTTAACCCTGATCCTAACGGAAACCTAACCCTAAACCTAACCTTAACCCTAACCCTAACCCTAACGGTAACCTAAACCTAACCCTAACCGTAACCCTAAACCTAACAAAACCTAACCCTAAGTTCTAACCCTAACCCTAACCCTAACCCTAACGCAAACCTAACCCTAAACCTAACCCTAACCCTAACCTAATCCTAACGCAAACCTAACCCTAAACCTAAACCTAACCCTAACCCTAACCTAACACTAACCCTAACCCAAACACTAACCTAAGCCTAATTCTACCCTAACCCTAACCCTAAACCTAACCCTAATTCTAATCCTAACGCAAACCTAACCCTAACCCTAACCCTGACACTAACCATAACCCTAACGCAAACCTAACCCTAACCCTAACCCTAACACTAACCCTAACGCTAACCTAAACCTAACCCAAACCCTAACCCTAACACTAACCCTAACCCTAAACCTAATATTAACCCTGAACCCTAACCCTAAACCTAACCCTAATCCTAACCCTAACGCATACCTAACCCTAACCCTAACCCTAAACCTAATGCAAACCTTATCCTAAATCCTAAACCTAACCCTAACCCTAACACTAACCCTAACCCTAACGCAAAGCTAACCCTAATCCTAACCGTAAACCTAACCCTAACCCAAAGCCTAACCCTAACGCAAACCTAACCCTAACCCTAACCCTAAACCTAAACCTAACGCAAACCTAAACCTAACCCTAAACCTAATCCTAACCCTAACCCTAAACCTAAACCTAACTCTAACCCTAATGAAAACCTAACCGTAACCCTAACCCTAACCCTAACCTTAAACCTAAACTTAACGCTGACCCTAACGAAAACCTAACCCTAAACCTAACCCTAACCCTAACCCTAACCCTAACGGTAACCTAAACCTAACCCTAACCCTAACCCTAAACCTAACAAAACCAAACCCTAAGTTCTAACCCTAACCCTAACCCTAACCCTAACACAAACCTAACCCTAACCCTAACCCTAACCCTAACCCTAACCCTAACGCAAACCTAACCCTAACCCTAACCC
>NC_142502.1:112230000-112232500 GCF_057876585.1 Rhinolophus sinicus
CTAACCCTAACGCAAACCTAACCCTAACCCTAACCCTAATCCTAACCCTAACGCAAACCTAAACCTAACCCTAAACCAAACCCTAATCCTAACCCTAAACCTAACCCTAACCCTAACCCTAACCTTAAACCTAAACTTAACCCTGATCCTAACGGAAACCTAACCCTAAACCTAACCTTAACCCTAACCCTAACCCTAACGGTAACCTAAACCTAACCCTAACCCTAACCCTAAACCTAACAAAACCTAACCCTAAGTTCTAACCCTAACCCTAACCCTAACCCTAATGCAAACCTAACCCTAAACCTAACCCTAACCCTAACCTAATCCTAACGCAAACCTAACCCTAAACCTAAACCTAACCCTAACCCTAACCTAACACTAACCCTAACCCAAACACTAACCTAAGCCTAATTCTACCCTAACCCTAACCCTAAACCTAACCCTAATCCTAATCCTAACGCAAACCTAACCCTA
Organism: Rhinolophus sinicus; assembly: GCF_057876585.1. NCBI lineage: Eukaryota > Metazoa > Chordata > Mammalia > Chiroptera > Rhinolophidae > Rhinolophus > Rhinolophus sinicus. The sequence goes on from NC_142502.1 coordinate 112,230,478, forward strand.
ACCCTAACCCTAACACTAACCATAACCCTAACGCAAACCTAACCCTAACCCTAACCCTAACACTAACCCTAACGCTAACCTAAACCTAACCCAAACCCTAACCCTAACACTAACCCTAACCCTAAACCTAATATTAACCCTGAACCCTAACCCTAAACCTAACCCTAATCCTAACCCTAACGCATACCTAACCCTAACCCTAACCCTAAACCTAATGCAAACCTTATTCTAAATCCTAAACCTAACCCTAACCCTAACACTAACCGTAACCCTAACGCAAAGCTAGCCCTAATTCTAACCGTAAACCTAACCCTAACCCTAAGCCTAACCCTAACGCAAACCTAACCCTAACCCTAACCCTAAACCTAAACCTAACGCAAACCTAAACCTAACCCTAAACCTAATCCTAACCCTAACCCTAAACCTAAACCTAACCCTAACCCTAATGCAAACCTAACCGTAACCCTAACCCTAACCTTAAACCTAAACTTAACGCTGACCCTAACGAAAACCTAACCCTAAACCTAACCCTAACCCTAACCCTAACCCTAACGGTAACCTAAACCTAACCCTAACCCTAACCCTAAACCTAACAAAACCAAACCCTAAGTTCTAACCCTAACCCTAACCCTAACCCTAACACAAACCTAACCCTAACCCTAACCCTAACCCTAACCCTAACCCTAACGCAAACCTAACCCTAACCCTAACCCTAACATTAACCAAACACAAAACTAACTCTAACCCTAAACCTAACCCTAAACCTTATCCTAACCCTAACCCTAGCACATACCTAACCCTAACCCTAACCCTAACGGAAACCTAACCCTAACCCTAACCCTAACCCTAACGCAAACCTAACCCTAAACCTATCCCTAACCCAAAACCTAACCCTAACCCTAACCCTAACGCAAACCTAACACAAACCCTAACCCTAACCATAACCCTAACGCATACCTAACCCTAACCCTAACCCTAAACCTAACCCTAACCATAACCCTAACACAAACCTAACCGTAACCCTAACCCTAACCCTAACTCTATCGCAAACCTAACACTAACCCTAACCCTAAACCTAACCCTAACCCTAACACAAACCTAACCTTAACCCTAACCCTAACCCTAACCCTAACCCAAAGAATAACCCTAACGCAAACCTAACTCTAACCCTAACCCTAACCCTAACCCTAACCCTAACGCAAACCTAACCCTAACCCTAACCCTAAACCTAACCCTAACCATAACCCTAACACAAACCTAACCGTAACCCTAACCCTAACCCTAACCTTAAACGTAAACTTAACCCTGACCCTAACGAAAACCTAACCCTAAACCTAACCCTAACACTAACCCTAACGCTAACCTAAACCTAACCCAAACCCTAACCCTAACACTAACCCTAACCCTAAACCTAACATTAACCCTGAACCCTAACCCTAAACCTAACCCTAATCCTAACCCTAACGCATACCTAACCCTAACCCTAACCCTAAACCTAATGCAAACCTAATCCTAATTCCTAAACCTAACCCTAACCCTAACACTAACCCTAACACTAACGCAAACCTAACCGTAATCCTAACCCTAAACCTAACCCTAACCCAAAGCCTAACCCTAACGCAAACCTAACCCTAACCCTAACCCTAATCCTCACCCTAACGCAAACCTAAACCTAACCCTAAACCAAACCCTAATCCTAACCCTAAACCTAACCCTAACCCTAACCCTAATGCAAACCTAACCGTAACCCTAACCCTAACCCTAACCTTAAACCTAAACTTAACACTGATCCTAACGGAAACCTAACCCTAAACCTAACCTTAACCCTAACCCTAACCCTAACGGTAACCTAAACCTAACCCTAACCCTAACCCTAAACCTAACAAAACCTAACCCTAACTTCTAAACCTAACCCTAACCCGAACCCTAACGCAAACCTAACCCTAAACCTAACCCTAACCCTAACCTAATCCTAACGAAAACCTAACCCTAAACCTAAACCTAACCCTAACCCTAACCTAAC
>NC_142502.1:112235000-112237500 GCF_057876585.1 Rhinolophus sinicus
CCTAACCCTACCCTAATCCTAACTCAAACCTAACCCTAACCCTAACCCTAACACTAAACCTAACACAAACCTAACTCTAACCCTAAACCTAACCCTAAACTTAATCCTAACCCTAACCCTAACACAAACCTAAACCTTACCTTAACCCTAACGGAAACCTAACCCTAACCCTAACCCTAACCCTAACGCAAACCTAACCCTAAACCTAACCCTAACCCTAACCCTAACCCTAACCCTAACCCTAACGCAAACCTAACCCAAACCCTAACCCTAACCGTAACCCTAACGCATACCTAACCCTAAACCTAACCCTAACACTAACCCTAACTCTATCGCAAACCTAACCCTAACACTAACCCTAACCCTAACCCTAACCCTAACACAAACCTAACCTTAACCGTAACCCTAACCCTAACCCAAACCCAAAGCCTAACCCTAACGCAAACCTAACCCTAACCCTAACCCTAACCGTAACGCAAACCAAACCTAACCCTAAATCTAACCTTAACCCTAAAGCAAACCTAACCCTAACCCTAACGCTAACCCTAAACCTAACCCTAACCATAACCCTAACACAAACCTAACCGTAACCCTAAACCTAACCCTAACCTTAAACGTAAACTTATCCCTGACCCTAACGAAAACCTAACCCTAAACCTAACCCTAACACTAACCCTAACCCTAACGCAAACCTAACCCTAACCCTAAACCTATCCCTAACCCTAACCCTAACCCTAAACATAACCCCAACCGTAACCCTAACCCTAAGGCAAACCTAACCCTAACCCTAACCCTAACCCTAACCCTAACCCTAACCCTAACCATAATGCAAACCTAACACTAACACTAACCCTAATCGTAAACCATAACCCTAACCCTAACCATAACCTAACACTAACCCTAACCCAAACCCTAACCTCAGCCTAACTCTTATCCTAACCGTAACCCTAAAAATAAACCTAACCCTAACCCTAACGCAAACCTAACCCTAACCCTAACCCTAACCCTAACCCTAACGCAAGACTAATCCTAACCCTAACCCTAACCCTAACCCTAAACATAACCGTAAACCTAACCCTAACCTTAACGCAAACGTAAACCTAAACTTAACATTCACCATAAAACCCTAATGCTAACCTTAACCCTAACCCTAAACCTAAACCTAACCATAACATTAAAAGTAACCTTAACCCTAACCCTAACCCAAACATACCCCTAACCCTAAGCCTAAATCTAACCCTAAAGCAAACGTAACCCTAAACCTAACCCTAAACCTAACCCTAAACCTAACCTAAACCTGATGCAAACCCTAACCCTAACACTAACCCTAACCCTAAACCTAACATTAACCCTGAACCCTAACCCTAAACCTAACACTAACCCTAACCCTAACGCAAACCTAAACCTAACCCTAACACTAACACTAAACCTAACACAAACCTAACTCTAACCCTAACCCTCACACTAAACCTAATCCTAACCCTAACCGTAACCTAACCCTAACCCTAACCCTAACCCTAACCATAACCCTAGCCCTAACCCTAACCCTAACCCTAAACCTAACCCTAACCTTAAAACTAACCTTAAACCTAACCCTAACGCAAACCTAACCCAAACACTAATCAATACCCAACCCAACCATAACCCTAACCCTAACACTAACCCTAACCCTAACCCTAAATCTATCCCTAAACCTAACCTAAACCTAACGCAAACCCTAACCCTAACCCTAACCCTAACCCTAACCCTAACCTAACCATAACCCTAACCCTAACACTAACCATAACCCTAGCCCTAACCCTAACCCTAACCCTAAACCTAACCCTAACCTTAAAACTAACATTAACCCTAACCCTATCGCAAACCTAACACTAAACCTAACTCTAACTCTAACCAGAACCCTAAACCCTAACCCGAACCCTAACCCTAACCATAACCATAACCGTAAACACTAACTCTAACCCTAAACTAACCCTAACCCAAACCCTAACCCTAACACGAACCCTAACCCTAACCCTAACCTTAACCCTAAATCCATACCCCAACCCTAACGCTAACCCTTAAACTTAAACTTAACCCTGACCCTAACGATAACCTAACCCTAAACCTAACCCTAACACTAACCCTAACGCTAACCTAAACCTAACCCTAACCCTAACCCTAACCCTAACGCAAACCTAACCCTAAACCTAACCCTAACCCTACCCTAACCCTAACGCAGACCTAATGCTAACCCCAACACTAACCCTAACCCTAACCCTAACCCTAAACATAACCCCAACCCTAACCCTAACCCTAAGGCAAACCTAACCCTAACCCTAACCCTAACCCTAACCCTAACCATAATGCAAACCTAACCCTAACCCTAACCCTAATCGTAAACCCTAACACTAACCCTAACCCTAACCCTAAACCTAACCCTAAACCTAACCTAAACCTAACCCAAACCCTAACCCTAACACTAACCCTAACCCTAAACCTAATATTAACCCTGAACCCT
>NC_142502.1:112245000-112252500 GCF_057876585.1 Rhinolophus sinicus
CTAACCCTAACCCTTACCCTAACACTAACGAAAAAGCTAACCCTGACCCTAACCCTAACCCTAATCCTAACACAAACCTTACCCTAATCCTAACCCTAACCCTAACCCTAACCCTAACCATAACCCTAACCCAAACCCTAACGCAAACCTCACCCTAACCCTAAACCTAAACCTAATCCTAACATTAAAGTAACCTTAACCCTAACCCTAACGCAAACATACCCCTACCCCTAACCCTAACCCTAACCCTAACCCTAACCCTAACGCAAAACTAACCCTAAACCTAACCCTAAACCTAACACTAACCCTATACACTAACCCTAACCCTACCCTAACCTAACCCTAACCCTATACCCTAACCATAACTCTACCCTTACCTAACCCTAAACCTAACCCTAACCCTAACCTAAGCCTAACTCTTACACTTACACCTAACCCTAAACCTAACCCTAACCCTAAATCTAACGCAAACCTAACCCTAACCCTAACCCTAACCCTAAAGCTAACCCTAAACTTACAACTATCCTTAACCCTACCCTAACGCAAACCTAACCCTAACCCTAACTCTAACACTAACCCTAAACCTAAACCGTAACCCTAACCCTAACCCTAACCCTAACCCTAAAGCTAACCCTAAACTTACAACTAACCTTAACCCTACCCTAACGAAAACCTAACCCTAACCCTATCCCTAACCCTAATCCTGACGTAAACTTAACCCTAACCCTAACCCTAACTCTAACCGTAACGCAAACCTAACCCTAAACCTAACCCTAACCATACCCTAACCCTAACGCAAACCTAACCCTAACCCTAACCCTAAACATAACCCCAACCCTAACCCTAACCCTAAGGCAAACCTAACCCTAACCCTAACCCTAACCCTAACCCTAACCCTAACGATAATGCAAACCTAACCCTAACCATAACCCTAATCGTAAACCCTAACCCTAACCCTAACCGTAACCTAACACTAACCCTAACCCAAACCCTAACCTAAGCCTAACTCTTACCCTAACCCTAACTCTAAACCTAAACCTAAGCCTAACCCTAACGCATACCTAACCCTAACCCTAACCCTAACCCTAAACCTAACGCAAACCTAATCCTAACCCTAACCCTAACCCTAAACATAACCCTAAACCTAACCCTAACCCTTACCCTTACCCTAACGCAAACCTAACCCTTACCCTAACCCTAAACCTAAGCCTACCCTTAACCATAACGCAAACCAAACCCTAACCCTAACCGTAACCCTAACCCTATCCCTAACCCTAACCATAACGCAAACCTAACCCTAAGCATAATCCTAACCCTAACCCTCACCCTAACCCTAACGCATACCTAACCCTAACCCTAACCCCAAATCTAACCCTAACCCTAATCGTAAACCCTAAGCCTAACCCTAACCCTAACCCTCACCCAAACCCTAACGCAAACCTAAACCTAACCCTAAACCTAAACCTAACCGTAACATTAAAAGTAACCTTAACCCTAACCCTTACGCAAACATACCCCTAACCCTAACCCTAAATCTAACCCTAACGCAAAACTAACCCTAAACCTAACCCTAAACCTAAACCTAATCCTAACCTAAACCTAACCCAAACCCTAACCCTAACACTAACCCTAACCCTAAACCTAACATTAACACTGAACCCCAAACCTAACCCTAAACCTAATCCTAACCCTAAACCTAACACAAACCTAACCCTAAACTTAACCCTAACCCTACCGAAAACCTAACCCTAACCCTAACCCTAACCCTAACACTAACCCTAACCCTAACGCATACCTAACCCTAACCCAAACCCTAACCCTAACCATAACCATAACCATAACCCAAAACCTAACGCAAACCTAACCCTAACCCTAAACCTAAACCTAACCGTAACATTAAAAGTAACCTTAACCCTAACCCTAACGCAAACATACTTCTAACCCTAACCCTAAATCTAACCCTAACGCAAACCTAACCCTAACCCTAACCCTAAACCTAACCCTAAACCTAACCTAAACTTAACCCAAACCCTAACCCTAACACTAACCCTAACCCTAAACCTAACATGAACCCTGAACCCTAACCCTAAACCTAACCCTAAATGTAACCCTAACGCAAACCTAAACCTAACCCTAACACTAACACTAAACCTAACACAAACCTAACTCTAACCCTATCCCTAACCCTAAACCTAATCCTAACCCTAACCCTAACCTAACCCTAGCCCTAACCCTAACACTAACCATAACCCTAGCCCTAAACATAACTCTAACCCAAACCTAATCCTAACCTTAAAACTAACCTTAACCCTAACCCTAACCTAACGCTAACCCTAACCCTAACCTAACCATAACCCTAACCCTAACCCTAACCATAACCCTAGCCCTAACCCTAACCCTAACCCTAAACCTAACCCTAACCTTAAAACTAATCTTAAACCTAACCCTAACGCAAACCTAACCCTAACCTTAACCCTAACCCTAACCCTAACCCTAACACTAACCCCAGCCCTAACCCTAACCCTAACCCTAACCGTAACCCAAACCCTAACGCAAACCTAACCCTAACCATAACCATAACCCTAACCCAATCCTAACCCTAACACTAACCCTAACCCTAACTCAAACCTAAACCTAACCCTAACCCTAAAGCTAACCCTAAACTTAAAACTAACATTAACCCTAACCGTATCGCAAACCTAACCCTAAACCTAACTGTAACCGTAACATTAAAAGTAACCTTAACCCTAACCCTTACGCAAACGTACCCCTAAACCCTAACCCTAAATCTAACCCTAACGCAAAACTAACCCTAAACCTAACCCTAAACCTAACCATAAACCTAACCAAAACCCTAACGCAAACCTAACCCTAACCCTAAACCTAAACCTAATCCTAACTTTAAAACTAACCTTTACCATAACCCTAACGCAAACATACAACTACCCCTAACCCTAACCCTATCTCTAACCCTAAACTTAACCCTAAAACTACCCCTACCCATAACCCTAAGCCTAACACTAACCCTAACCCTAAACCTAACCCTAAACCTAACGCTAACATTGACCGTAACCTAAACCTAAACCTAACCCTAACTCTAACCCTAACCCTAATCCTAACACTAAGACTAACACTAAAACCTAAACCTAACCCTAACCCTAACGCAAACCTAACCCTAAACCTAACCCTAAACCGAACCCTAACCCTAACCCTAACCCTAACCTTAAACCTAAGACTAAACCTAACCCTAACCCTATACCCTAACACTAACCCTACACTAACCTAACCCTAAACCTATACCCTAACACTAACTCTACCCTAACCCTAATCCTAACCCTAACCCTAACCATAACCCTAACCCTAACACCTAACCCAAAACCTAACCCTAACCCTAACCCTAAGGCAAACCTAACCCTAACCCTAACCCTAACCTTAACCCTAACGCATACGTAACCCTAACCCTAACCCTAACCCTAACCTTAACCCTAACCCTAACCCTAACCCTAACCTAAACCTAACCCAAACCCTAACCCTAACACTAAACCTAACCCTAAACCTAACTTTAAAATAAACCTTAACCTTAACCCCAACTCTAACTCTAACGCTAATCTAAACATAACCCTAACCTAAACATTAAACCTAACATGAATACTAAGCTTAACCCTAACACTAACCTAACCCTAACCCTAACCCTAACCTAACCCTAACCCTAACCTTAACCCTAACCCAAACGCAAACCTAACCCTAACCCTAACCCTAACCGTAAACCTAAAGCAAACCTAAACCTAAATCCTAACCCTAACCCTAACCCTAAACCTAACCCTAAACCTAATGCTAACCCTAACCCTAAGGCAAACCTAACCCTAACCCTAACCCTAACCCTGACGCAAACCTAACCCTCAACCTAACCCTAAACCGAACCCTAACCCTAACCATAACCCTAACGCAAAACTAACCCTAACCCTAACCCTAACCCTAACCCTAACCCTAAACATAACCCCAACCCTAACCCTAACCCTAAGGCAAACCTAACCCTAACCCTAACCCTAACCCTAACCCTAACGATAATGCAAACCTAACCCTAACCATAACCCTAATCGTAAACCCTATTCCTAACCCTAACCGTAACCTAACACTAACCCTAACCCAAACCCTAACCTAAGCCTAACTCTTACCCTAACCCTAACTCTAAACCTAAACCTAAGCCTAACCCTAATGCAAACCTAACCCTAACCCTAACCCTAACCCTAACCCTAACGCAAACCTAATCCTAACCCTAACCCAAACCCTAAACATAACCCTAAACCTAACCCTAACCCTTACCCTTACCCTAACGCAAACCTAATCCTTACCCTAACCCTAACCCTAACCCTAACCCTAACGCAAACCTAACCCTAACCCTAACCCTAAACCTAAGCCTACCCTTAACCATAACGCAAACCAAACCCTAACCCTAACCGTAACCCTAACCCTATCCCTAACCCTAACCATAACGCAAACCTAACCCTAAGCATAATCCTAACTCTAACCCTCACCCTAACCCTAACGCATACCTAACCCTAACCCTAACCCTAAATCTAACCCTAACCCTAATCGTAAACCCTAACCCTAACCCTAACCCTAACCCTCACCCAAACCCTAACGCAAACCTAAACCTAACCCTAAACCTAAACCTAACCGTAACATTAAAAGTAACCTTAACCCTAACCCTTACGCAAACGTAACCCTAAACCTAACCCTAAATCTAACCCTAACGCAAAACTAACCCTAAACCTAAACCTAAACCTAAACCTAATCCTAACCTAAACCTAACCCAAACCCTAACCCTAACACTAACCCTAACCCTAAACCTAACATTAACACTGAACCCCAAACCTAACCCTAAACCTAATCCTAACCCTAAACCTTACACAAACCTAACCCTAAACTTAACCCTAACCCTACCGAAAACCTAACCCTAACCCTAACCCTAACCCTAACACTAACCCTAACCCTAACGCATACCTAACCCTAACCCAAACCCTAACCCTAACCATAACCATAACCATAACCCAAAACCTAACAGAAACCTTACCCTAACCCTAAACCTAAACCTAACCGTAACATTAAAAGTAACCTTAACCCTAACCCTAACGCAAACATACTTCTAACCCTAACCCTAAATCTAACCCTAACGCAAACCTAACACTAACCCTAACCCTAAACCTAACCCTAAACCTAACCTAAACTTAACCCAAAACCTAACCCTAACACTAACCCTAACCCTAAACCTAACGTGAACCCTGAACCCTAACCCTAAACCTAACCCTAAATGTAACCCTAACGCAAACCTAAACCTAACCCTAACACTAACCCTAACCCTAAACCTAACGTGAACCCTGAACCCTAACCCTAAACCTAACCCTAAATGTAACCCTAACGCAAACCTAAACCTAAATCCTAACCCTAACCCTAACCCTAAACCTAACCCTAAACCTAATGCTAACCCTAACCATAAGGCAAACCTAACCCTAACCCTAACCCTAACCCTGACGCAAACCTAACCCTCAACCTAACCCTAAACCGAACCCTAACCCTAACCATAACCCTAACGCAAAACTAACCCTAAACCTAACCCTAAACCTAACCCTAACCATATACCCTAACCCTAACCCTACCCTAACCTACCTCGAACCCTATACCCTAACCCTAACTCAACCCTTACCTAACCCTAAACCTAACCCTAACCATAAATCTAACGCAAACCTAACCCTAACCCTAACCCTAACCCTAACCCTAACCCTAAAGCTAACCCTAAACTTAAAACTAACCTTAACCCTACCCTAACGCAAACCTAACCCTAACCATAACTCTAACACTAACCCTAACCCTAAACCCTAACCCTAACCCTAACCCTAACCTTAACCCTAATGCAAAACTAACCGTAACCCTAACCCTAACCCTAACCTTAAACCTAACCTTAACCCTAACTCTAATGAAAACCTAACCCTAACCCGATCCCTAACCCTAATCCTGACGCAAACTTAACACTAAACCTAACCCTAAACCTAATGCAAACCTAACCCTAAATCCTAACCCTAATCCTAACCTTAACCCTAACTCTAACCGTAACGCAAACCTAACCCTAAACCTAACCCTAACCCTAACCTAACCCTAACCCTAACACTAACGCACACTTAACCCTAATCCTAACCCTAACCCTAACACTAACCCAAAGCCTAACCCTAACCCTAAACCCAACCCTAACTCTAACCCTAACGCAATCCTAACTGTAACCCTAACCCTAACCCTAAACTTAAACCTAAACTTAACCCTGACCCTAACGAAAACCTAACACTAAACCTAACCATAACACTAACCCTAACGCTAACCGAAACCTAACCCTAACCCTAACCCTAACCCTAACGCAAACCTAACCCTAAACCTAACCCTAACCCTACCCTAACCCTAACGCAAACCTAACCCTAAGCCTAACCCTAACCCTAACTCTAATCCTAAACATAACCCCAACCCTAACCCTAACCCTAAGGCAAACCTAACCCTAACCCTAACCCTAACCCTAACCCTAACCCTAACCATAATGCAAACCTAACCCTAACTATAACCCTAATCGTAAACCCTAACCCTAACCCTAATCCTAACCTAACACTAACCCTAAGCCAAACACTAACCTAAGCCTAACTCTTACCTAACCCTAACCTAACCCTAAACATAACCCTAACCCTAACCCTAACCTTAACGCAAACCTAAACCTAAACTTAACATTAACCATAAAACCCTAACGCTAACCTTAACCCTAACCCTAACCCTAACCCTAAACCCTAGGCCTATCCCTAACCCTAACCCTAACCGTAACCCTAAAGCTAACGCAAACTTAACCCTAACCCTAACCCTAAACCTCACCCTAAACCTAAACCTAACCCTAACCCTAACCCTAACGCAAACCTAACCCTAACCCTAACCCTAACGCAAACCAAAACCTAACCCTAACCGTAACCCTAACCCTATCCCTAACCCTAACCATAACGCAAACCTAACCCTAAGCCTAACCCTAACCCTAACCCTCACCCTAACCCTAACGCATACCTAACCCTAACCCTAACCCTAACCATAACCATAACCCTAACACAAACCCTAACGCAAACCTAACCCTAAACCTAAACCTAAACCTAACCGTAACATTAAAAGTAACCTTAACCCTAACCCTTACGCAAACATACCCCTACTCTAACCCTAAATCTAACCCTAACGCAAAACTAAACCTAAAACTAACCCTAAACCTAAACCTAAACCTAACCTAAACCTAACCCAAACCCTAACCCTAACACTAACCATAACCCTAAACCTAATATTAACACTGAACCCCAACCCTACCCTAAACCTAACCCTAACCCTAACGCAAACCTAACACTAACCCTAACACTAACCCTAAACCTAACACAAACCTAACCCTAACCCTAAACCTAACCCTAAACCTAACGCTAACATTGACCGTAACCT
>NC_142502.1:112262500-112265000 GCF_057876585.1 Rhinolophus sinicus
CTAACCATAACCATAACCCTAACACAAACCCTAACGCAAACCTAACCCTAAACCTAAACCTAAACCTAACCGTAACATTAAAAGTAACCTTAACCCTAACCCTTACGCAAACATACCCCTACTCTAACCCTAAATCTAACCCTAACGCAAAACTAAACCTAAAACTAACCCTAAACCTAAACCTAAACCTAACCTAAACCTAACCCAAACCCTAACCCTAACACTAACCATAACCCTAAACCTAATATTAACACTGAACCCCAACCCTACCCTAAACCTAACCCTAACCCTAACGCAAACCTAACACTAACCCTAACACTAACCCTAAACCTAACACAAACCTAACCCTAACCCTAAACCTAACCCTAAACCTAACGCTAACATTGACCGTAACCTAAACCTAAACCTAACCCTAACTCTAACCCTAACCCTAAAGCAAACCTAACCCTAACCCTAACCTAAACCCTAACCCTAAAGCAAACCTAACCGTAAGCCTAACCTTAACCCTAAACCTAACCCAAACCCTAACCCTAACGCAAACCTAACCCTAACCCTAACCCTAACCCTAACTCTAACCCTAACCCTAAGCAAACATAACCCTAACCCTAACCATAACCATATCCCTAACGCATACCTAACCCTTACCCTAACCCTAACCCTAAACCTAACATTAACCCTAACCTTAACCCTAACCCTAACGGTAACCCTAATCCTAAACCCAAGCCCTATCTTTAACCCTAAACCTAACGGTAACCCTAACCCTAACGCAAGCCTAACCCTAACCATAACCCTTACCGTAACCCTAATCCTAAACCCTAGCCCTAACCCTAACCCTAATCCAAACCCTAACCCTAACGCACACCTACCCCTAACCCTAACCCTAAACCTAACCCTAACCCTAACCCTAACCCTACCCCTAACGCAAACCTAAACTTAACCCTAACCCTAAAGCTAACCCTAACCTTAAAACTAAACTTAACTCTAATCCTAACCCAAACCTAACACTACCCCTAACTCTAACTCTAACCCTTACCCTAAATGCTAGCCCTAACCCTAACCCTAAGTCTAACACTAACACTAATGCAAACCTAACCGTAACCCTAACCCTAACCCTAACCCTAACCCTAACCCTAACCCTAACCCTAACCCTAGCCTGAAACCTAACCTTCACCCCAACCCTAACGAAAACCTAACCCTAATCCTAACACTAACCCTAACGCAGTCCTAACACTAACCCTAACCCTAAACCTAAACGTAACGCAAACCTAACCCTAAATCCTAACCTAAAACTAACCCTAACCCTAACCCTAACCCTTACCCTAACCCTAACCTTAACGCCAACCTAACCCTAAACTTAACGCTAACCATAAAACCCTAACGCTAACCCTAACCCTAACCCTAACCCTAACCCTAAACCTACCCTAGCCCTATCCCTAACCCTAACCCTAACCGTAACCCTGACCCTAACGGAAACCTAGCCCTAACCCTAACCCTACACCTAACCCTAAACTTAAAACTAACCTTAACCCTAACCCTAACGCAAACCTAACCCTAACCCTAACACAAAGCCTAGCCCTAACCCTAACCATAACCCTAACCGTAACCCTAACCTTAACGCATACCTAACCAAACCTTAACCCTAACCCTAACCCAACCCTAACCCTAACCCTAACCCTAACCCTAACGCAAACCTAACCGTAACACTAACCCTAAAGCTAACCCTAAACTTAAAACTAACCTTAACCCTAACCCTAACGCAAACCTAACCCTAAACCTAACTCTAACTCTAACACTAGCCCTAAAACCTAACCCTAAACCTAAACTTAACCCTAACCCTAACGCAAACCTAACCCTAACCCTAACTCTAATTCTAACCCTAAACTTAAACCCTAACCCTAACCGTAACCCTAACCCTAACCCTAACCTTAAACCTAACCTTAACCCTAACCCTAACGAAAACCTAACCCTTACCCTACCCCTAACACTAACCCTAACCTAAAGCTAACCCTAACCCTAACCCTAACCCTAACACTAACCCTAACACAAACCTAATCCGAACCCTAACCCTAACCCTAAACCTAACCCAAACCATGACCCTAACGCAAAACTAACCCAAACCCTCACCCTAAACCTAACCCTAATGAAAACGTAACCCTAACCCTAAGACTAACCCTAACCCTAACCCTAACCCTAACGCAAACCTAACCGTAACCCTAACCCTAACCCTACCTTAAACCTACCCTTAACCGTAACCCTAACGAAAACTTATCCCTAACCCTAAAACTAAACCTAACCCTAACGCAAAACTAACCCTAACCCTAACGCTAACCCTAACCCTACACCTAACGCAAACCTAACCCCAATCCTAACCCTAACCCTAAACCTAACCCTAACGCAACCTAACCCTAAACATAACCCTAACCCTAACCCTAACCCTAACGCAAACCTAACCCTAACCCTAAATCTAAACCTAACCCTAACACAAACCTAACCCTAACGA
>NC_142502.1:112267500-112270000 GCF_057876585.1 Rhinolophus sinicus
AACGCAAACCTAACCCTAACCCTAACCCTAACCGTAAACCTAACGCAAACCTACCCCTAAATCCTAACCCTAACCCTAACCCTAACCCTAACGCTAACCTAAACCTAACCCTAACCTAAACCCTAATCCTAACCCGAAACCTAACCTCAACCCTAACCCTAACCTAACCATACCCCTAACCCTAAAATTAATCCTACCATGAACCATAACCCTAAACCTAACCTAACCATAAACCCTAACCCTAACCCTATCCCTACCCTAACCTTACCCGAAACTTTACCCAAACCTTAAACCCTAAATCTAACCCTAACCTAACACTAACCCTAACCGTAACACTAACACTAACCCTAACTCTAACCCTAACCCTAACGCAAAACTAACCCTACCCTAACTCTAAACCTAAACCTAACCCTAACACTAACACTAACCCTAACCCTAACCCTAACGCAAACCTAACCCTAACCATAACCCTAACCTTAACGCAAACCTAACCCTAACCCTAACCCTAACACTAACGCAAAACTAACACTAACCCTAACCCTAAACATAACCTTAACGCAAACCTAACCCTAACCCTAATCCTAACCCTAACGCAAACCTAAACCTAACCCTAACACTAACCCTAATCCTAAACCTAACGCTAACCCTAAAACCTAACCCTAACCCTACCCTAACCTAACCCTAAAACTAAACCTAATCCAAAACCTAACCCTAACCCTAACCTAAAACTAATCCTAACCCTAACCCTAACCCTAACCTAAGACTAACTCTTACCCTAACCATAACCCTAAACCAAACCCTAACCCTAAACCTAACGCAAACCTAACCCTAACCCTAATCGAAACCCTAACCCTAACCCTAACGAAAACCTAACCCTAACCCTAACCCTAAAACTAACCCTAACACAAACGTAACTCTATCCCTAACCCTAAACCTAAACCTAATCCTAACCCTAACCTTAACGCAAACTTAACCCTAAACCTAACCCTAACCCTAACCCTAACCCTAACGCAAACCTAACCCTAACCCTAACCCTAACCCTAACGCAAACCTAACCCTAACCCTAACCCTAACCCTAATCCTAATCCTAACGTAAACCTAACCCTAACCCTAACTCTAACCCTAATCCAAACCCTAACGCAAACCTAAACCTAACCCTAACACTAACACTAACCCTAACCCTAACCTTAACGCAAACCTAACCCTAACCATAATCTAACCTTAACGCAAACCTAACCCTAACCCTAACCCTAACACTAACCCTAACCCTAAACCTAACGCTAACCCTAAAACCTAACCCTAACCCTACCCTAACCTAACCATAAAACTAAAACTAATCCGAAACCCTAACCCTAACCCTAACCTAAAACTAATCCTAACCCTAACCCTAACCTAAGCCTAACTCTTACCCTAACCCTAACTCTAAACCAAACCCTAACCCTAAACCTAACGCAAACCTAACCCTAACCCTAATCGAAACCCTAACACTAACCCTAACGCAAACCTAACCCTAAACCTAACCCTAACCCTAACCCTAACAATGACGCAAACCTAACCCTAATCCTAACCCTAACCCTAACGCAAACCTACCCCTAACCCTAACCCTAACGCAAACTTAACCCTAAACTTAACCCTAACCCTAACCTTTACCCTAACCCTAACCCTAACGCTAACGGAAACATAACCCTAACCCTAACCATGACGCAAACCTAACCCTAACCCTAACCTAACCCTAAGGCAAACCTAACCCTATCCCTAACCCTAACCCTAAACCTAATCCTAACCCTAACGCAAACCTAAACATAACCCTAACCCTAACCCTAACGCAAACCTAACCCTAACCCTAACCCTAACCCTAAACCTAACCCTAACCCTAACCCTAATACTAACCCTAACGCAAACCTAAACCTAACCCTAACACTAACACTAACCGTAAACCTAACGCAAATCTAACCCTAAGCCTAACCCTAAACTAAACTTAACCCAAACCCTAACCCTAACACTAACCCTAACCCTAAACCTAAACTTAACCCTAAACTCTAACCCTAACCCTAAGCCTAACATAAACCTATTCCTAACCCTAACCCTAACGCAAACCTAACACTAACCCTAACCCTAAACCTAACCCTAACACTAACCCTTACCTTAACGCAAACCTAACCCTAAACTTCACGTTAACCATAAAACCCTAACGCTAACCTTAACCCTAACCCTAACCCTAACCCTAAACCCAGGCCTATCCCTAACCCTAACTCTAACGGTAACCCTAACCCTAACGCAAACCTAACCCTAACCCTAACCCTAAACTTAATCCTAAACCTAACGCTAACCCTAACCCTAACGCAAACCTAACCCTAATCCTTACCCTAACCCTAACCCTAACGCAAACATAACACTAACCGTAAGCCTAACCCTAAACCTAACCCTAACCCTAACCCTAACGCAATCCTGACCCTAACCCTAACCCTAACCCTAACCCTAACGTTAACGCAAACCTAAA
>NC_142502.1:112272500-112282500 GCF_057876585.1 Rhinolophus sinicus
CCTAATGCAAACCTAAACTTAACCCTAACCCTAACCCTAACACAAACATAACCC
Source organism: Rhinolophus sinicus (assembly GCF_057876585.1). NCBI lineage: Eukaryota > Metazoa > Chordata > Mammalia > Chiroptera > Rhinolophidae > Rhinolophus > Rhinolophus sinicus. The sequence goes on from NC_142502.1 coordinate 112,272,555, forward strand.
TAAACATAACCCTATCACTAAACCTAACCCAAACCATAACACTAACGCAAACCTAACCCTAACCCTAAACCTAAACCTAACCCTAACGCAAACCTAACCCTAACCCTAACCCTAACGCTAACCCTAACGGAAACCTAACCGTAACCCTAAACCTAACCCTAACCTTAAACCTTCCCTTAACCCTAACCCTAACGAAAAATTAACCCTACCCTAACCCTAACCCTAAAACTAACGCAAACCTCACCCTAAATCCTAACCCTAACCCTAACCCTAATCCTTACCCTAACCCTAACCCTAACGCAAACCTAACCCCAAACCTAACCCTAACCCTAACGCAAACCTAACCGTAACCCTAAACCTAACCCTAACGCAAACCTAACCCTAACCCTAACCCTAACCCTAAACCTAACCCGATCCCTAACCCTAATGCAAACCTAAACCTCACCCTAACCCTAACCCTAACGCAAACCTAACCCTAACACTAACCCTAACACTAAACCTAACCCTAACCCAAACCCAAACCCTAACGAAAACCTAAACTTAACCCTAAACCTTAACCTAACCCTAACTTTAAAACTAACCTTAACCCTACCCTAACGCAGACCTACCCCTACCCATTACCCTAACCCTAACACTAACCCTAACCCTAACCCTAACCATGACTCAAACCTAACCCTAACACTAACCCTAACACTAACGCAAACATAACCCTATCACTAACCCTATACCTAACCCTAACTCTAACCCTAACGCAAACCTAAACCTAACCCTAACCCTAACCCTAACCCTAACCCTAACCCTAACGGAAACATAACCCTAACCCTAACCCGAACCCTAACTCTAACGCATACCTAACCCTAACCCTAACCCTAACCCTAAACCTAACCCTGTCCCTAACGCAAACCTGATCCTAACCCTAACACTAACACTAACCCTAACACAAACCTAACCCTATCACTAACCCTAACCCTAAACCTAATCCTAACCCTAACCCTAACGCAAACCTAACCCTAAACCTAACCCTAACCCTAACCCTAACCCTACAGCAAACCTAACCCTAACCCTTATCCTAACGCATACCTAACCCTAACACTAACCCTAAAGCTAACCCTAAACTTAAAACTAACCTTAACCCTAACCCTAACGCAAACCTAACCCTAACCCTAACTCTAACTCTAACCCTAACACTAAACCCTAAACCTAACCCTAACCCTAACCCTAACCCTAACGCAAACCTAACCGTAACCCTAACCCTAGCCCTAACCCTAAACCTAACGCAGACCTACACCTATCCCTAACCCTAACCCTAACCCTAACCCTAAACATTATATCTAATCCTAACCCTAACCCTAACCTAACCCTAATCTTAAGTCTAACCCTAACCCTAACTTAACCCTAAACCTAACCCTAACATTGACCCTAACCTAACCCTAAACCTAACCCTACCTCTAACCCTAACCCTAATCCTAAACCTAACCCTAATACTAAACTTTACCCTAACCGTAACCCTACCCTAACCCTAATGCAAACCTAACCATTACCCTAACCCTAACCATAACACAAACATAACCCTAACACTCAACCTAACCCTAACCCTAACCCTAATGCAAACCTAACCGTAACCAGAACCCTAACCTTAACGCAAACCTAACCCTAACCCTAATCCTAACACTATCGCAAACCTAACACTAAACCTAACCCTACACCTAACCCTAATCCTAACCCTAACGCAAACCTAAACCTAACCCTAACACTAACCCTAACCCTAACACTAACCCTAACCCTAACCCTAAAACATAACCCTAACCCTTCCCTAACTTAACCCTAAAACTAAAACTAATTCTAAACCCTAACACTAACCCAAACCTAACACTAACCCTAACCCAAACCCTAACCTAAGCCTAACTCTTACCCTAACCCTTACCCTAAACCTAACCCTAACCCTAAACCTAACGCAAACCTAACCCTAACCCTAATCCAAACCCTAACCCTAACCCTAACGCAAACCTAACCCTAAACTTAACCCTAACCCTAACCCTAACCATGACTCAAACCTAACCATAACCCTAACCCTAACCCTAATGCAAACCTAACCCTAAACCTAACCCTAAACCTAAACCTAACCCTAACCCTAAAGGAAACATAACCCTAACCCTAACCCGAACCCTAACTCTAACGCACCTAACCCTAACCCTAACCCTAACACTAACCCTAACCCTAACCCTAAAACATAACCCTAACCCTACCCTAACCTAACCCTAAAACTAAACCTAATTCTAAACCCTAACCCTAAACCTAACCCTAACACTAACCCTAACAAAAACCTAACCCTATCCCTAACCCTAAACCTAAACCTAATCCTAACCCTAAACCTAACGCAAACCTAACCCTAAACCTAACCCTAACCCTAACCTAACCCTAACGCAAACCTAACCCTAATCCTAACCCGAACCCTAACGCAAACCTAACCCTTACCCTAACCCTAACCCTAACCCTAATCCTAACGCAAACCTAACCCTAAGCCTAACCCTAACCTAAGCCTAACCCAAACCCTAACCTAACACTAAACCTAACCCTAAACATAACCTTAACCCTTAACTGTAACCCTACCCCTAAACCTAACCCTAAACCTAATCCTAACTTTAACCCTAAAGCAAACCTAACCATAACCCTAACACTAACCATAACCCTAAAGCAAAACAAACCCAAACCCTAACCCTAATCCTAAACTTAACCCTAACCCTAACCCTAACCCTAAACCCTAGCCCTATCCATAACCCTAACCCTAACCGTAAACCTAACCCTAACGCAAACCTAACCCTAACTCTAATCCTAAACCTCACCCTAAACCTAACCCTAACCCTAACCATAACCCTAACGCAAACCTAACCCTAACCCTAATCCTAACCATAACCCTAACGCAAAACTAACCCTAACCTTAACCCTAACCCTAAACCTAAACCTAACCCTAACCCTAACGCAAAACTAACCCTAACCCTAACCCTAACCCTAACGCAACCCTAACCCTAACCCTAACCCTAACCTTAACCCTAAACCCTAACCCTACCCTTAACCCTAACGCTAACCTAAACCTAACCCTAACCTAAACCCTAATCCTAACCCGAAACCTAACTTCAACCCTAACCCTAACCTAACCATACCCCTAACCCTAAACTTAATCCTACCACGAACCATAACCCTAAACCTAAACCTAACCATAAACCCTAACCCTAACCCTATCCCTACCCTAACCTTACCCGAACCTTTACCCTAACCTTAAACCCTAAATCTAACCCTAACCTAACACTAACCCTAACCGTAACACTAACCCTAACCCTAACTCTAACCCTAACCCTAACGAAAACCTAACCCTAACCCTATCCCTAGACCTAAACCTAACCCTAACCCTAACCCTAACCCTAATCCTAACCCTAACGCAAACCTAAACCTAACCCTAACACTAACACTAACCCAAAACCCTAACCCTAACGCAAACCTAACCCTAACCATAACCCTAACCTTAACGCAAACCTAACCCTAACCCTAACCCTAACACTAACGCAAACCTCACCCTAAATCCTAACCCTAACCCTAACCCTAATCCTAACCCTAACCCTAACCCTAACGCAAACCTAACCCCAAACCTAACCCTAACCCTAACGCAAACCTAACCGTAACCCTAAACTTAACCCTAACGCAAACCTAACCATAACCCTAACCCTAATCCTAAAACTAACCCGATCCCTAACCCTAATGCAAACCTAAACCTCACCCTAACCCTAACCCTAACGCAAACCTAACCCTAACACTAACCCTAACACTAAACCTAACCCTAACCCAAACCCAAACCCTAACGAAAACCTAACCTTAACCCTAAACCTTAACCTAACCCTAACTTTAAAACTAACCTTAACCCTACCCTAACGCAGACCTACCCCTACCCATTACCCTAAACCTAACACTAACCCTAACCCTAACCCTAACCATGACTCAAACCTAACCCTAACACTAACCCTAACACTAACGCAAACATAACCCTATCACTAACCCTATACCTAACCCTAACCCTAACCCTAACTCTAACTCTAACCCTAACACTAAACCCTAAACCTAACCCTAACCCTAACCCTAACCCTAACGCAAACCTAACCGTAACCCTAACCCTAGCCCTAACCCTAAACCTAACGCAGACCTACACCTATCCCTAACCCTAACCCTAACCCTAACCCTAAACATTAAATCTAATCCTAACCCTAACCCTAACCTAACCCTAATCTTAAGTCTAACCCTAACCCTAACTTAACCCTAAACCTAACCCTAACATTGACCCTAACCTAACCCTAAACCTAACCCTACCTCTAACCCTAACCCTAATCCTAAACCTAACCCTAATACTAAACTTTACCCTAACCGTAACCCTACCCTAACCCTAATGCAAACCTAACCATTACCCTAACCCTAACCATAACACAAACATAACCCTAACCCTCAACCTAACCCTAACCCTAACCCTAATGCAAACCTAACCGTAACCATAACCCTAACCTTAACGCAAACCTAACCCTAACCCTAATCCTAACACTATCGCAAACCTAACACTAAACCTAACCCTACACCTAACCCTAATCCTAACCCTAACGCAAACCTAAACCTAACCCTAACACTAACCCTAACCCTAACACTAACCCTAACCCTAACCCTAAAACATAACCCTAACCCTTCCCTAACTTAACCCTAAAACTAAAACTAATTCTAAACCCTAACACTAACCCAAACCTAACACTAACCCTAACCCAAACCCTAACCTAAGCCTAACTCTTACCCTAACCCTTACCCTAAACCTAACCCTAACCCTAAACCTAACGCAAACCTAACCCTAACCCTAATCCAAACCCTAACCCTAACCCTAACGCAAACCTAACCCTAAACTTAACCCTAACCCTAACCCTAACCATGACTCAAACCTAACCATAACCCTAACCCTAACCCTAATGCAAACCTAACCCTAAACCTAACCCTAAACCTAAACCTAACCCTAACCCTAAAGGAAACATAACCCTAACCCTAACCCGAACCCTAACTCTAACGCACCTAACCCTAACCCTAACCCTAACACTAACCCTAACCCTAACCCTAAAACATAACCCTAACCCTACCCTAACCTAACCCTAAAACTAAACCTAATTCTAAACCCTAACCCTAAACCTAACCCTAACACTAACCCTAACAAAAACCTAACCCTATCCCTAACCCTAAACCTAAACCTAATCCTAACCCTAAACCTAACGCAAACCTAACCCTAAACCTAACCCTAACCCTAACCTAACCCTAACGCAAACCTAACCCTAATCCTAACCCGAACCCTAACGCAAACCTAACCCTTACCCTAACCCTAACCCTAACCCTAATCCTAACACAAACCTAACCCTAAGCCTAACCCTAACCTAAGCCTAACCCAAACCCTAACCTAACACTAAACCTAACCCTAAACCTAACCTTAACCCTTAACTGTAACCCTACCCCTAAACCTAACCCTAAACCTAATCCTAACTTTAACCCTAAAGCAAACCTAACCATAACCCTAACACTAACCCTAACCCTAAAGCAAAACAAACCCAAACCCTAACCCTAATCCTAAACTTAACCCTAACCCTAACCCTAACCCTAAACCCTAGCCCTATCCATAACCCTAACCCTAACCGTAAACCTAACCCTAACGCAAACCTAACCCTAACTCTAATCCTAAACCTCACCCTAAACCTAACCCTAACCCTAACCATAACCCTAACGCAAACCTAACCCTAACCCTAATCCTAACCATAACCCTAACGCAAAACTAACCCTAACCTTAATCCTAACCCTAAACCTAAACCTAACCCTAACCCTAACGCAAAACTAACCCTAACCCTAACCCTAACCCTAACGCAACCCTAACCCTAACCCTAACCTTAACCCTAAACCCTAACCCTACCCTTAACCCTAACGCTAACCTAAACCTAACCCTAACCTAAACCCTAATCCTAACCCGAAACCTAACTTCAACCCTAACCCTAACCTAACCATACCCCTAACCCTAAACTTAATCCTACCACGAACCATAACCCTAAACCTAAACCTAACCATAAACCCTAACCCTAACCCTATCCCTACCCTAACCTTACCCGAACCTTTACCCTAACCTTAAACCCTAAATCTAACCCTAACCTAACACTAACCCTAACCGTAACACTAACCCTAACCCTAACTCTAACCCTAACCCTAACGAAAACCTAACCCTAACCCTATCCCTAGACCTAAACCTAACCCTAACCCTAACCCTAACCCTAATCCTAACCCTAACGCAAACCTAAACCTAACCCTAACACTAACACTAACCCAAAACCCTAACCCTAACGCAAACCTAACCCTAACCATAACCCTAACCTTAACGCAAACCTAACCCTAACCCTAACCCTAACACTAACGCAAACCTCACCCTAAATCCTAACCCTAACCCTAACCCTAATCCTAACCCTAACCCTAACCCTAACGCAAACCTAACCCCAAACCTAACCCTAACCCTAACGCAAACCTAACCGTAACCCTAAACTTAACCCTAACGCAAACCTAACCATAACCCTAACCCTAATCCTAAACCTAACCCGATCCCTAACCCTAATGCAAACCTAAACCTCACCCTAACCCTAACCCTAACGCAAACCTAACCCTAACACTAACCCTAACACTAAACCTAACCCTAACCCAAACCCAAACCCTAACGAAAACCTAACCTTAACCCTAAACCTTAACCTAACCCTAACTTTAAAACTAACCTTAACCCTACCCTAACGCAGACCTACCCCTACCCATTACCCTAAACCTAACACTAACCCTAACCCTAACCCTAACCATGACTCAAACCTAACCCTAACACTAACCCTAACACTAACGCAAACATAACCCTATCACTAACCCTATACCTAACCCTAACCCTAACCCTAACTCTAACTCTAACCCTAACACTAAACCCTAAACCTAACCCTAGCCCTAACCCTAACCCTAACGCAAACCTAACCGTAACCCTAGCCCTAGCCCTAACCCTAAACCTAACGCAGACCTACACCTATCCCTAACCCTAACCCTAACCCTAACCCTAAATATTAAATCTAATCCTAACCCTAACCCTAACCTAACCCTAATCTTAAGTCTAACCCTAACCCTAACTTAACCCTAAACCTAACCCTAACATTGACCCTAACCTAACCCTAAACCTAACCCTACCTCTAACCCTAACCCTAATCCTAAACCTAACCCTAATACTAAACCTTACCCTAACCGTAACCTTAGCCCTAACCCTAATGCAAACCTAACCATTACCCTAACCCTAACCATAACACAAACATAACCCTAACCCTCAACCTAACCCTAACCCTAACCCTAATGCAAACCTAACCGTAACCATAACCCTAACCTTAACGCAAACCTAACCCTAACCCTAATCCTAACACTATCGCAAACCTAACACTAAACCTAACCCTACACCTAACCCTAATCCTAACCCTAACGCAAACATAAACCTAACCCTAACACTAACCCTAACCCTAACACTAACCCTAACCCTAACCCTAAAACATAACCCTAACCCTACCCTCACCTAACCCTAAAACTAAAACTAATTCTAAACCCTAACACTAACCCTAACCTAACACTAACCCTAACCCAAACCCTAACCTAAGCCTAACTCTTACCCTAACCCTTACCCTAAACCTAACCCTAACCCTAAACCTAACGCAAACCTAACCCTAACCCTAATCCAAACCCTAACCCTAACCCTAACGCAAACCTAACCCTAAACTTAACCCTAACCCTAACCCTAACCATGACTCAAACCTAACCATAACCCTAACCCTAACCCTAATGCAAACCTAACCCTAAACCTAACCCTAAACCTAAACCTAACCCTAACCCTAAAGGAAACATAACCCTAACCCTAACCCGAACCCTAACTCTAACGCACCTAACCCTAACCCTAACCCTAACACTAACCCTAACCCTAACCCTAAAACATAACCCTAACCCTACCCTAACCTAACCCTAAAACTAAACCTAATTCTAAACCCTAACCCTAAACCTAACCCTAACACTAACCCTAACAAAAACCTAACCCTATCCCTAACCCTAAACCTAAACCTAATCCTAACCCTAAACCTAACGCAAACCTAACCCTAAACCTAACCCTAACCCTAACCTAACCCTAACGCAAACCTAACCCTAAACATAACCCGAACCCTAACGCAAACCTAACCCTAACCCTAACCCTAACCCTAACCCTAATCCTAACGCAAACCTAACCCTAAGCCTAACCCTAACCTAAACCTAACCCAAACCCTAACCTAACACTAAACCTAACCCTAAACCTAACCTTAACCCTTAACTGTAACCCTACCCCTAAACCTAACCCTAAACCTAATCCTAACTTTAACCCTAAAGCAAACCTAACCCTAACCCTAACACTAACCCTAACCCTAAAGCAAAACAAACCCAAACCCTAACCCTAATCCTAAACTTAACCCTAACCCTAACCCTAACCCTAAACCCTAGCCCTATCCATAACCCTAACCCTAACCGTAAACCTAACCCTAACGCAAACCTAACCCTAACTCTAATCCTAAACCTCACCCTAAACCTAACCCTAACCCTAACCATAACCCTAACGCAAACCTAACCCTAACCCTAATCCTAACCATAACCCTAACGCAAAACTAACCCTAACCTTAACCCTAACCCTAAACCTAAACCTAACCCTAACCCTAACGCAAAGCTAACCCTAACCCTAACCCTAACCCTAACGCAACCCTAACCCTAACCTTAACCCTAACCTTAACCCTAAACCCTAACCCTACCCTTAACCCTAACGCTAACCTAAACCTAACCCTAACCTAAACCCTAAACCTAACCCGAAACCTAACCTCAACCCTAACCCTAACCTAACCATACCCCTAACCCTAAACTTAATCCTACCACGAACCATTACCCTAAACCTAAACCTAACCATAAACCCTAACCCTAACCCTATCCCTACCCTAACCTTACCCGAACCTTTACCCTAACCTTAAACCCTAAATCTAACCCTAACCTAACACTAACCCTAAGCGTAACACTAACCCTAACCCTAACTCTAACCCTAACCCTAACGAAAACCTAACCCTAACCCTATCCCTAGACCTAAACCTAACCCTAACCCTAACCCTAACCCTAATCCTAACCCTAACGCAAACCTAAACCTAACCCTAACACTAACACTAACCCAAAACCCTAACCCTAACGCAAACCTAACCCTAACCATAACCCTAACCTTAACGCAAACCTAACCCTAACCCTAACCCTAACACTAACGCAAACCTAACACTGACCCTAACCCTAAACCTAACCCTAATCCTAACCCTAACGCAAACCTAAACCTAACTCTAACACTAACCCTAACCCTAAACCTAGTGCTAACCCTAAAACCTAACCGTAACCCTACCCTAACCTAACCCTAAAACTAAATATACTCCGAAATCCTAAACCTAACCCTAACCTAAAACTAATCCTAACCCTAACCCTAACCTAAGCCTAACTCTTACCCTAATCCTAACCCTAAACCAACCCCTAACCCTAAACCTAACGCAAACCTAACCCTAACACTAATCTTAACCCTAATCCTAACCTAACACTAAACCTAACCCTAATCCTATCCCTAACCCTAACTCTAAACCTACACTTAACCCTCACACTTACCCGAACCCTAACTATTAACCTAATCCTAACCCAATCCCCAAACCTAGCCCTAACCCTAAACCTAACACTAACACTAACACTAACCTTAACCCAAAACCCTAACCCTAAACCTACCCTAACCCTAAACCTAACCCTAACCTAATCCCAACCAAAAACTAAACCTAAACCTAAACCTAAACGTAACCCT
>NC_142502.1:112287500-112290000 GCF_057876585.1 Rhinolophus sinicus
CCCTAACCGTAAACCCTAACCCTAACCCTAAACCTAACCCTAACCCTAACGCAAACCTAACCCTAACCCTACGTCTATCTCTAACCCTAACCATAAACCCTAACCCTAACCGTAACCCTAACCCTAACCCTAACCTTAAACCTAACCTTAACCCTAACCCTAACGAAAACCTAACCCTAACCCGATCCCTAACCATAACCCTAACGCAAACCTAACCCTAACCCTAACCCTAACCCTTAACCGTAACCGTAAAGAAAACTTAACCCTAACCCTAACCCTAACCCTAACCCTAACGCAAACCTAAACCTAACCCTAACCCTAATCCTAATGCAAACCTAACCCTAAAACCTAACCCTAAACCTAACCATAACCCTAACCCTAACCCTAACGCCAACCTAACCCTAACCCTAACCCTAACCCTAACGCATACCTAACCCTAAGCCTAACCCTAAACCTAACCCTAATGCTAACCTAACCCTAATCCTAACCCTAACACTAACCCTAGACCTAACCATAACCCTAACCTTAACCCAACCCAAACCCTAACCCTAACCCTAACCCTAACCCTAACCCTAAACCTAAACCCTAACCCTAACACTGACCCTAACGCAAACCTAACCGTAACCTTAACCCTAACCCTAACGCAAAACTAACCCTAACCCTAACTCTAACTCTAACCCTAACCCTAAACCCTAACCCTAACACTAACCCTAACGCAAACCTAACCGTAACCCTAACCCTAACCCTAACTTTAAACCTAACCTTAACCCTAACCCTAAAGAAAACCTAACCCAAACCCTAACCCTAAACCTAACCCTAACTCAAACATAACCCTAACCCTAACCATAACCTAAAAAGTAACGCAAACCTAACCCTAAATCCTAAACCTAACCCTAACCCTATCCCTAAACCTAACCCTAACCCTAACGCAAACGTAAACCTAAACCTATCCCTAACCCTAACCCTAACCTAACGCTAACCCTAACCCTAACACTAACCCCAGCCCTAACCCTAACCCTAACCCTAACCGTAACCATAACCCTAACAAAAACCAAACGCTAACCCTAACCCTAACCCTAACCCAACCCTAACCCTAAACCTAACCCTAACCCTACCCCTAACCCTAACGCAATCCTAACTCTAACACTAACCCTAAAGCTAACCCTAAACTTAAAACTAACCTTAACCCTAACTCTAACGCAAAACTAACCCAAACCCTAACTCTAACTCTAACCCTAACCCTAAACCCTAACCCTAACCCTAACCCCAACCCAAAACCTAACGCAAACCTAACCGTAACCCTAACCCTAACCCTAACCTTAAACCTAACTTAACCCTAACCCTAACGAAAACCTAACCCTAACCCTAACCCTAAACCTAACCCTAACTCAAACATAACCCTAACCCTAACCATAACCTTAAAATTAACGCAAACCTAACCCTAATTCCTAACCCTAAAACTGACCCTAACCCTAACCCTAACCCTAACCCTAACCCTAACGCAAACGTAAACCTAAACCTAACCCTAACCCAAACGCTAAACCTAACGCTACCTAACCCTAACCCTAACCCTAACCCTAACCTTAACCCTAACACAAACCTAACTCTAACCCTAATCCTAAACCTAAACCTAACCCAAACCATAACCATAACGCAAACCTAACCCTAACCATAACCCTAAACCTAACCCTAACGCAAATCTAACCCTAACCCTAACCCTAACCCTAACCCTAACCCTAACCCTAACCCTAACGTAAACCTAACCGTAAACCTAACCCTAACCGTAACCTTAAACCTACCTTAACCCTAACCCTAACGAAAACTTAACCCTAATCCTAACCCTAACCCTAACCCTAACCCTAACGCAAACCTAACCCTAACCCTAACCTAACCCTAACCCTAACCCTAAACCTAACGGAAACCTAACACTATATCCTAACCCTAACCCTAAACCTAATCATAACCCTAACGCAAACCTAACCCTAAGCCTAAACCTAACCCTAACCCTAACGCAAACCTAACCCTAACCCTAAGACTATATCTAACCCTAACCATAAACCCTAACCCTAACCGTAACCCTAATCCTAACCATAACCTTAAACCTAACCTTAACACTAACCCTAACGAAAACCTAACCCTAACCCTATCCCTAACAATAACCCTAACGCAAACCTAACCCTAAACCTAACCCTAACCCTAACGCTAACCCTAACGCAAACCTAACCCTAACCCTAACCCTAACCCTAACCCTAACCCTAACACAAACCTAACCCTAACCCTAACCCTAACCCTAAACCTAACCCAAACCATGACCATATCGCAAACCTAACCCAAACCCTAACCCTAAACCTAACCCTAACGCAAACCTTACCCTAACCCTAAGACTAAACCTAACCCTAACCCTAACCCTAACGCAAACCTAACCCTAACCCTAACCCTAACCCTAACCCTAACCCTAACCCTAACCCTAACCCTAACGACAACCTAACCCTAAACTTAA
>NC_142502.1:112302500-112317500 GCF_057876585.1 Rhinolophus sinicus
ACCTAACCTTAATCCTAAAGCTAACCCTAAACTTAAAACTAACCTTAACCCTACCTAACGCAAACCTAACCTTAACCCTAACCCTAACTCTAACCCTAACTCTAAAACCTACCCCTAACCCTAACCCTAACCGTAACCCTAACCCTAACCCTAACCTTAAACCTACCCTTAACCCTAACCCTAAAGAAAACCTAACCCTAACCCGATCCCTAACCCTAACCCTGACGCAAACCTAACCCTAACCCTAACCCTAAACCTAACGGAAACCTAACCCTAAATCCTAACCCTAACCCTAACCCTAATCCTAACCCTAACGCAAACCTAACCCTAAACCTAAACCTAACCCTAACCCTAACCCAAACGCAAACCTAACCCTAACCCTAACCCTAACCCTAACGCAAACCTAATCCTAACCCTAAACCTAACCCTAACCCTAACGCAAAGCCTAAGTCTAACGCACACCTAACCCTAACCCTAACCTTAACCCTACACCTAACGCAAACCTAACCCTAACCCTAACCCTAACCCTAACGCAAACCTAACCCTAACCCTAACCCTTAACCTAACCCTCACCCTGACACTAACGTAAACCTAACCGTAACCCTAACCCTAACCCTAAACTTAAACCTAAACTTAACCCTACCCTAACGAAAACCTAAACGTAACCCTAACCCTAACCCTAAACCTAACACAAACCTAACCCTAAATTCTAACCCTAACCCTAACCCTAACCCTAACGCAAACCTAAACCTAAACCTAACCCTAACCCTAACCCTAACGCAAACCTAACTTTAACCCTAACCCTAACCCGAACCCTAAACATAACCCTAACCCTAACCCTAACCCTAATGCAAACCTAACCCTAACCCAAACCCTAAATCTAACCCTAACCCTAACCCTAACCATAATGCAAACCTAACCCTAATCCTAACACTAATCGTAAACCCTAACCCTACCCCTAACCTAACACTAACCCTAACCCTAACCCTAACCTAAGCCTAACTCTTAACCTAACCCTAAACCTAAACCTAACACTAACCCTAACGCGAACCTAACCCTAACCATAACCGTAACCCTAACGCAAACCTTACACTAACCCTAACCCTAACCTAAACTTAATCCAAACCCTAACCCTAACCCTAAACCTAACCCTAACCCTAACGCGAACCTAACCCTAACCCGAACCCAAAACCTAAACCTAACCCTAACGCAAACCTAACACTAACCCTAACCCTAACCATAACCCTAACGCATACCTAACCCTAACCTAACCCTAACCCTAACCTTAACCCTAACCCTAACCCTAACCCTAACCTAAACCTAACCCTAACCCTAAACCTAACACTAACCCTAACCCTAAACCTAACTTTAAAACTAAACCTTAACCCTAACCCTAACACTAACTCTAACGCTAATCTAAACCTAACCCTAACCTAAACCCTAAACCTAACATGAAAACTAACCATAACCCTAACCCTAACCTAACCCTAACCCTAATCCTAACCTAACCCTAACCCTGACTTTAACCCTAACCCTAACCCTAGCCCTAACACTAACCCTAACTCTAAACCTAACCCTAAACTTAAAACTAACTTTAACCCTACCCTAACGCAAACCTAACCCTACACCGAACTCTAACTCTATCCCTAACACTAAACCCTAACACTAAACCCTGACCCTAACCCTAACCCTAACGCAAAACTAACCGTAACCATAACCCTAACCATAACCTTAAACCTAACCTTAACCCTAACCCTAACGAAAACCTAACCCTAAACCTATCCCTAACCCTAACCCTGACGCAAACCTAACCCTAACCCTAAAACTAACCCTAAACCTAACGCAAACCTAAACCTAAATCCTAACCGTAACCCTAACCCTAATCCTAACCCTAACCCTAACGCAAACCTAACCCTAACCATAACCGTAACCCTAACGCAAACCTAACCCTAACCCTAACCCTAACCCTAACCTTAACACTAAACATAACCCTAACCCTAACACTAACCTTAACGCAAACCAAAACCTAAACTTAACGTTAACCATAAAACCCTAACGCTAACCTTAACCCTAACCCTAACCCTAAACCCTAGCCCTATCCCTAACCCTAACCCTAACCGTATCCCTAAACCTAACGCAAACCTAACCCTAACCCTCACCCTAAACCTAACCCTAACCCTAACCCTAACCCTAACCTAAACTTAATCCAAACCCTAACCCTAATCCTAACCCTAACCCTAACCCTAACCCTAACACATACCTAACCCTACCCCTAACCCTAAATCTAACCCTAAACTAACCTAACCTTAACCCTAAACCTAAACCTAACCCTAAACCTAACCTAAACCTAACCCAAACCCTAACCCTAACACTAAACCTAACCCTAAACCTAACATTAATCCTGAACCCTAACACTAACCCTAACCCTAACCATAACCCTAAACCTAACCCTAAACCTAACCCTAACAATAACCCTAACGCAAACCTAACCCTAACCCTAACCCTAACCCTAACCCTAACGCAACCGTAACCCTAACCCTAACCCTAACCCTAACCCTAACCCTAACGCATACCTAACCCTAGCCCTAACTCTATCCCTATCCATAACGCAAACCTAAACCTAACCCTAACCCTAACCCTAAACCTAACCCTAACTCTAAACCTAACCCTAACCTAAACATAAGCCAAACCCTAACCCTAACCTTAAACCTAAACTGAACCCTAAACCCTAACCCTAACCGTAACCCTAACCCTAACCTAAACCAGACCCAAACCCTAACCCTAACCCTAAACCTAACCTTAACCCTAAACCCTAACCCTAAACCTAACCCTAACCTAACAGTAACCCTAACCCTAACCCTAACGCTAACCTAATCCTAAACCTAACCCTTATCCTAACCCTAACCCTAACGCAAACCTAAACCTATCTAACCCTACCCCTAACACTAACGCAAACATAACCCTAACCCTAACTCTAACCCTAAACCTAACCCAAACCCTATCCTTAATGCAAACCTAACCCTAACCCTAGCCTTAAGCATAACCCTAACGCAAACCTAACCCTAACCCTAACGCTAACCTTAAACCTAACCCAAACCCTAACGCAAACCTAACCCTAACCCTAAACCTAAACCTAACCCTAAGCTCAAAACTAACCTTAACCATAAACCTAACGCAAACCTAACCCCAACCCTAACCCTAAACCTAACCCTAACGGAAACATAACTCTAACCTTAACCCTAAAACTAACGCAAACCTAACACTAAATCCTAACCATAAACCTAACCCTATACATAACACTAATGCTAACCTATCCCTAACACTAACCATAACACTAACCCTAACCCTAACGCTAACCTAAACCTAGCCTAACCCTAATCCTAACATGAAACCTAACCCTAACTCTAACCTAAGCATAACCCTAATGTTAACCCTAAACCTACCTCTACACCTAACCCTAACCCTAACCCTAACCCTAAACCTAACCCTAAACCTACCTCTACCCATAACCCTAACCCTAACACTTCCATAACCCTACCCCTAAATATTAACTCTAACCCTAATCCTAACCCTAACGTAACCCTAATCCGAAGTCTAACCATAACCCCTAACCCTAAACCTAACCGTAACGTAACCCTAACTTTGACCCTAAACTAACGCTAACGCTAAACCTAAACCTACCTCTAACCCTAACCCTAATCCTAACCCTAACCCTAACCCTAAACCCTAACCCCAACCCTAACCCTAACCCTAAACCTAACAGTAACCCTAACGGAAACCTAACCCTAAACCTAACCCTAACCCTAAACCTAATGCAAACCTAACGCTAACCCTTACCCTAACTCTAACCATAACCCTAACGAAAACCTAACCCTAACCCTAACCATAAACATAACAATAACCCTAACCCTAACCATAAACCTAACGCAAACCTACCTTAACCCTAACCCTATCCCTAACTCTAACGCATAACCAACCATAACCCTAAGCCTAACACTAAACCTAACCCTAACCCTATACCCTAACCCTAACCCTACACTAACCTAACACTAACCCTATACCCTAACCCTAACTGTACCCTAACCTAACCCTAAACCTAACCCTAACCCTAACCTAAGCCTAACTCTTTCACTAACACCTAACCCTAAACGTAACCATAACCCTAAATCTAACGCAAACCTAACCCTAACCCTAACCCTAACCCTAACCCTAACGCAACCCTAACGGTAACCCTAACCCTATCCCTAACCTTAAACCTAACCTTAACCCTAACCCTAACGAAAACCTAACCCTAACCCTAACCTTAACCCTAACCCTAACGCACACCTAACCCTAACCCTAACCCTAACCCTAAACCTAACGCAAATCTAACCCTAAATCCTAAACCTAACCCTAAACCTAACCCTAACCCTAATGCAAACCTAACCCTAAACCTAACCCTAACCCTAACCCTAACCCTAACGCTAACCTAACCCTAACCCTAACCCTAACCCTAACGCAAACCTAACCCTAACCCTAACACTAACCCTAAACCTAACCCAAACCCTAACCCTAACGCAAACATAACCCGAACCCTAACCCTAAACCTAACCCTAACCATAACGCTAACCTAACCCTAACCCTAATCCTAACCCTAACCCTAACCCTAACCATAACGCAAACCTAACCGAAACCCTAACTCTAACGCTAACCTTAAACCTAATCTTAACCCTAATCCTAACGAAAACATAACCCTAACCCTAACCCTAACCCTAACCCTAACGCAAAGCTAACCCTGACCCTAAACCTAACCGAAAACCTAACGGAAACCTAACCCTAAATCCTAACCCTAACCCTAACCCTAACCCTAATGCTAATGCAAACCTAACCCTAAACCTAACCCCAACCCTAACCCTAACCCTAACGCAAACCTAACCCTAACCCTCACCCTAACGCAAACCTAACCCTAACCCTAAACATAACCCTAAACCTAACCAAAACCCTAACCCTAACGCAAACATAACCCTAACCCTAACCCTTATTCTAACGCAAAACTTACCCTAACCCTAACCCTAACCCTAACCATAACCATAACCCTAACACAAACCCTAACGCAAACCTAACCCTAACCCTAAACCTAAACCTAACACTAACATTAAAACTAACCTTAACCCTAACCCTAACGCAAACATACCCCTAACCCTAACCTAACCCTAACCATAACAATAAACCTAACCCTAAACATACCCTTACCCATAACCAAGTCTAACACTAACCATAACCCTAACCTTAAACACTAACTCTAAACTTAACCATAATCCTAACACTAAACCCTAACCCAAACCCTAACCCTAACCCTAATGCAAACCTAAACATAACCTTAACGCAAACCTAAACCTAACCCTACCCTAAACCTAACCTTAACCCTAACCCTAACGCAAAACTAACCCTAAACCTAACCCTAATCCTAAGGCAAACCTAACACTAAACCTAACCCTAAAACGAACCATAACCTTAACCTTAACCCTAACGCAAACCTAACCCTAAACCTAACCCTAACCTAATCCTAACCCTATACCCTAAGACTAACCCTACCCAAACCTAACCCTATCCCTACACCCTAACCCTAACTCTACCCTAACCTAACCCTAAACCTATCCCTAACACTAACCTAAGCCTAACTCTTACACTAAAACCTAACCCTAAACCTAACCTTAACCCTATATCTAATGCAAACCTAACCCTAACCCTAACCCTAGCCCTAACCCTAAACCTAACCCTAACCCTAAAGCTAAACCTATACTTAAAACTAACCTTAACCCTACCCTAACGCAAACCTAACCCTACCCCTAACTCTAACTCTATCCCTAACACTAAACCCTAACCCTAAACCCTGACTCTAACCCTAACCCTAACGCAAAACTAACCGTAACCACAACCCTAACCATAACCTTAAACCTAACCTTAACCCTAACCCTAACGAAAACCTAACCCTAAACCTATCCCTAACCCTAACCCTGACGCAAACCTAACCGTAACCCTAAAACTAACCCTAAACCTAACGCAAACCTAAACCTAAATCCTAACCGTAACCCTAACCCTAATCCTAACTCTAACCCTAACGCAAACCTAACCCTAACCATAACCGTAACCCTAACGCAAACCTAACCCTAACCCTAACCCTAACCCTAACCCTAAACATAACCCTAACCCTAACACTAACCTTAACGCAAACCTAAAACTAAACTTAACGTTAACCATAAAAGCCTAACGCTAACCTTAACCCTAACCCTAACCCTAAACCCTAGCCCTATACCTAACCCTAACCCTAACCGTATCCCTAAACCTAACGCAAACCTAACCCTAACCCTCACCCTAAACCTAACCCTAACCCTAACCCTAGCCCTAACGCAAACCTATCCCTAACCCTAACCCTAACCCTAACCCTAACGCAAACTTAACACTAACCCTAACCCTAAACCTAAGCCTAACGCTAACCCTAACGCAAACCAAACCCGAACCCTAACCGTAAACCTAAACCTAACCCTAACCCTAAACCTAACCATAAAGCAAACCTAACCCTAACTATAACCCTAACCTTAACGCAAACCCTAACGCATACCTAACCCTTAACCTAACCCTAACCCTAACCCTAACGCAAACCTTAACCTAACCCTAACCCTAACCCTAACCCTAACCTAAACTTAATCCAAACTATAACCCTAATCCTAACCCTAACCCTAACCCTAACCCTAACGCATACCTAACCCTACCCCTAACCCAAAATCTAACCCTAAAGCAAACCTAACCTTAACCCTAAACCTAAACCTAACCCTAAACCTAACCTAAACCTAACCAAACCCTAACCATAACCCTAAACCTAACCCTAAACCTAACCCTAACAATAACCCTAACGCAAACCTAACCGTAACCCTAACCCTAACCCTAACCCTAACGCAACCGTAACCCTAACCCTAACCCTAACCCTAACCCTAACCCTAACCCTAACACATACTTAACCCTAGCCCTAACCCTATCCCTAACCCTAACGCAAACCTAAACCTAACCCTAACCCTAACCCTAAACATAACCCTAACTCTAACCCTAACCCTAACCTAAACATAAGCCAAACCCTAACCCTAACCTTAAACCTAAACTGAATCCTAAACCCTAACCCTAACCGTAACCCTAATCCTAATCTAAACCAGACCCAAACCCTAACCCTAACCCTAAAACTAACCTTAACCCTAAACCCTAACCCTAAACCTAACCCTAAGCTAACAGTAACCCTAACCCTAACCCTAACGCTAACCTAATCCTAAACCTAACCCTTATCCTAACCCTAACCCTAACGGAAAACTAAACCTATCTAACCCTACCCCTAACACTAACGCAAACCTACCCTAACCCTAAAACTAACCGTAAACCTAACCCAAACCCTATCCTTAATGCAAACCTAACCCTAACCCTAGCCTTAACCATAACCCTAACGCAAACCTAACCCTAACCCTAACGCTAACCTTAACCCTAACCCAAACCCTAACGCAAACCTAACCTTAACCCTAACCCTAAACCTAACCCTAACGGAAACATAACTCTAAACCTAACCCTAAAACTAACGCAAACCTAACACTAAATCCTAACCATAAACCTAACCCTATACCTAACACTAATGCTAACCTATCCCTAACACTAACCATAACCATAACCCTAACCCTAACGCTAACCTAACCCTAGCGTAACCCTAATCCTAACATGAAACCTAACCCTAACTCTAACCTACGCATAACCCTAATCCTAACCCTAAACCTACCTCTAACCCTAACCCTAACCCTAACCCTAACCCTAAACCTAACCCTAAACCTACCTCTACCCATAACCCTAACTCTAAAACTAACCATAACCCTAACCCTAAACATTAACTCTAACCCTAATCCTAACCCTAACGTAACCCTAATCCGAAGTCTAACCATAACCCCTAACCCTAAACCTAACCCTAGCCTAACCCTAACTTTGACCCTAACCTAACGCTAACGCTAAACCTAACCCTACGTCTAACCCTAACCTTAATCCTAACCCTAACCCTAACCCTAAACCCTAACCCCAACCCTAACCCTAACCCTAAACCTAACCGTACCCTAACGCAAACCTAACCCTAAACCTAACCCTAACCCTAAATCTAATGCAAATCTAACGCTAACCCTTACCCTAACTCTAACCATAACCCTAACGAAAACCTAACCCTAACCCTAACCATAAACATAACCATAACCCTAACCCTAACCATAAACCTAACGCAAACCTAACCTTAACCCTAACCCTATCCCTAACTCTAACGCATAACCAACCATAACCCTAAGCCTAACACTAAAACTAACCCTAACCCTATACCCTAACCCTAACCCTACACTAACCTAACACTAACCCTATACCCTAACCCTAACTGTACCCTAACCTAACCCTAAACCTAACCCTAACCCTAACCTAAGCCTAACTCTTTCACTAACACCTAACCCTAAACGTAACCACAACCATAAATCTAACGCACACCTAACCCTTACACTAACATTAACCCTAAACCTAACCTTAATCCTAAAGCTAACCCTAAATTTAAAACTAACCTTAACCCTACCTAACGCAAACCTAACACTAACCCTAACTCTAAATCTAACCCTAACTCTAAACCCTAACCCTAACCCTAACCCTAACCGTAACCCTAACCCTAACCCTAACCTTAAACCTAACCTTAACCCTAACCCTAACGAAAACCTAACCCTAACCCGATCCCTAACCCTAACCCTGACGCAAACCTAACCCTAACCCTAACCCTAAACCTAACGGAAACCTAACCCTAAATCCTAACCCTAACCCTAACCCTAACCCTAACTCAAACGCAAACCTAACCCTAACCCTAACCCTAACCCTAAACCTAACGCAAACCTAATCCTAACCCTAACCATAACCCTAACCCTAACCCAAAGCCTAAATCGAACGCAAACCTAACCCTAACCCTAACCCTAACCCTAACCCTAAACCTAACGCAAACCTAACTCTAACCCTAACCCTAACCTTAACGCAAACCTAATCCTAACACTAACCCTAAACCTAACCCTCACCCTGACACTAACGTAAACCTAACCGTAACCCTAACCCTAACCCTAAACTTAAACCTAAACTTAACCCTACCCTAACGAAAACCTAACCCTAAACCTAACCCTAACCCTAACCCTAACGCTAACCTAAACGTAACCCTAACCCTAACCCTAAACCTAACACAAACCTAACCCTAAATTCTAACCCTAACCCTAACCCTAACCCTAACGCAAACCTAACCCTAAACATAACCCTAACGCTAACCCTAACCCTAACGCAAACCTAACCTTAACCCTAACCCTAACCTGAAACCTAAACATAACCCAACCCTAACCCTAACCCTAATGCAAACCTAACCCTAACCCAAACTCTAAACGTATCCCTAACCCTAAACCTAACCATAATGCAAACCTAGCCCTAATCCTAACCCTAATCGTAAACCCTAACCCAAACCCTAACCTAACACTAACCCTAACCCTAACCCTAACCTAAGCCTAACTCTTAACCTAACCCTAAACCTAAACCTAACACTAACCCTAACCCTAACGCAAACCTAACCCTAACCCTAACCCTAACCTTAACCCTAACCCTAACGCAAACCTAACCCTAATCCTAACCCTAAACATAAACCTAACCCTAACCCTAACCTTAACGCAAACCTAAACCTAAACTTAACGTTAACCATAAAAACCTAACGCTAACCTTAACCCTAACCCTAACCCTAAACCATAGCACTATCCTTCACCCTAACCCTAACCGTAACCCTAAACCTAACGAAAACCTAACCCTAACCCTAACCCTAAACCTAACCTAAACCTAACCCTAACCCTAACCCTAACCCTAACGCAAACCTAACCGAAACCCTAACGCTAACGCTAACCCTAACGCAAACCTAACACTAACCCTAACTCTAAACCTAAGCCTAACCCTAACCCTAACGCAAACAAAACCCTAACCCTAACCGTAACACTACCCGTAACCCTAACCCTAACCATAACGCCAAAATAACTCTAACCCTAACCCTAACCATAACACTAACCCTAACGCTAACCCTAACCCTAACGCAAAACTAACCCTAACCCTAATCCAAACACTAAACCTAACACAAATCTAACCCTAACACTAACCCTAAACCTAAACCTAATCCTAACCCTAACCCTAACGCAAACCTAACCCTAAACCTAACCCTAACCCTACCGAAAATCTAACCCTAACCCTAAACCTAAGCCTAACCCTAAACCTAACCCTAACCCTAGACCGAACCCTAAACCTAACCCTAACCCTAACCCTAATTCAAAACTAACCCTAACCCTAACCCTAAAATTAACCCTAAACTTAAAACTAACCTTAACCCTACCTTAATGCAAACCTAACCCTAACCCTAACCCTAACCCTAACCCTAACCCTAACGCAAACCTAACGGTAACCCTAACCCTATCCCTAACCTTAAACCTAACCTTAACCCTAACCCTAACGAAAACCTAACCCTAACCCTAACCTTAACCCTAACCCTAACGCACACCTAACCCTAACCCTAACCCTAACCCTAAACCTAACGCAAATCTAACCCTAAATCCTAAACCTAACCCTAAACCTAACCCTAACCCTAATGCAAACCTAACCCTAAACCTAACCCTAATCCTAACCCTAACCCTAACGCAAACCTAACCCTAACCCTAACCCTAACCCTAAACCTAACCCAAACCCTAACACTAACACATGCATAACACGAACCCTAACCCTAACCCTAACCCTAACCATAACGCAAACCTAACCCTAACCCTAACCCTAACCCTAACCCTACCATAACGCAAACCTAACCGAAACCCTAACTCTAACGCTAACTTTAACCTAATCTTAAACCTAACCGTAATGAAAACATAACCCTAACCCTAACCCTAACGCAAAGCTAACCCTAACCCTAAACCTAACCCTAAACTTAAAGCTAATGCAAACCTAACACTAAACCTAACCCCAACCCTAACCCTAACCCTAACGCAAACCTAACCCTAACCCTCACCCTAACGCAAACCTAACCCTAACCCTAAACATAACCCTAAACATAACCCAAACCCTAACCCTAACGCAAACATACCCCTACACCTAACCCTAACCCTAACCCTAACCCTAACCCTAACCCTAACCCTAACCCTAACCCTAACCTAACCCTAAACCTAACCCTAACCCTAACCCTAACCCTAACCCTAACCCTAACACAAAACTAACCCTAACCATATACCCTAACCCTAACCCTACCCTAACTTAACCCTAACCCTATACCCTAACCTTAACTCTTCCCTAACCTAACCCTAAACCTAACCCTAACCCTAACCTAAGCCTTACTCTTACACTAACACCTAATCCTAAACCTACCCCTAACCCTAAATCTAACCCTAACGCAAACCTAACCCTAACCCTACCGAAAACATAACCCTAACCCTAAACTTAACCCTAACCCTAAACCTAACCCTAACCCTAATCCTAACCTTAACGCAAACCTAACCCTAAACTTAACGTTAACAATAAAATCCTAACACTAACCTTAACCCTAACCCTAACCCTAACAATAAACCCTAGCCCTATCGCTAACGCTAACCCTAACCGTAACGCTAACCCTAACGCAAACGTAACCCTAACCCTAACCCTAAACCTAACCCTAAACCTAAGCCTAACCCTAACCCTAACGCAAACCTAACCCTAACCCTAACCCTAACCCTAACCCTAACGCAATCCTAACCCTAACCCAAAACCTAACCCAAAACCTTACCCTAACCCTAACCCTAACGCAAACGTAACCCTAACCCTAACCCTAACCCTAACCCTAACCTTAACCCTAACCCTAACCCTAACCCTAACCTAAACCTAACCCAAACCCTAACTCTAACACTAACCCTAAACTTAAACCTAACTTTAAAACTAAACCCTAACCCTAACCATAACACTAACTCTAACGCTGATCTAGACATAACCCTAACCTAAACCCTAAACCTAACATGAAAACTAACCTTAACCAGAACCCTAACCTAACCCTAACCCTAACACTAACCTAAACCTTACCCTAACCCTAACCCTAACGCAAACCTAACCCTAACCCTAACCCTAACCGTAAACCTTACGCAAACCTAAACTTAAATCCTAACCCTAACCCTAACCCTAACCTTAACACTAACCCTAACGCAAACCTAACCCTAAACCAAACCCCAACCCTAACCCTACCCTAACGCAAACCTAACCCTAACCCTAACCCTAACGCAAACATAACCCTAACCCTAACCCTAACCCTAAAGCAAAGCTAACCGTAACCCTAACCCTAACCCTAACGCAAACCTAACCCTAACCCTAACACTAACCCTAACCCTAAACCTAACATTAACCCTAACCCTAACCCTAACCCTAACCTAAACCTAACCCAAACCCTAACCTTAAAACTAACCCTAATCCTAAACCTAACTTTAAATCTAAACCCTAACACTAACCCTAACCCTAACTCTAACGCTAATCTAAACCTAACCCTAACCTAAACCCTAAACCTAACATGAAAACTAACCTTAACCCTAACCCTAACCTAACCCTAACCCTAACCCTAACCTAACCCTAATCCTAAACCTAACCCTAACGCAAACCTAACCCTAAACCTAACCCTAACTGTAAAATTTTTCGCAAACCTAAACCTAAATCCTAACTCTAAACCTTACCTTAACCCAAACCCTAAAGCTAAGGCAAACCTAACCATAAACCTAACCCTAACCCTAACCCTAAATCTAACGCAAACCTAACCCTAACACTAACCCTAACGCAAAACTAACCCTAACACTAACCATAACCCTAAACCTAACCCAAACCCTAAACCTAACCCTAACCCTAAGCTAACCCCAATCCTAAACCTAACACTAACCTAACCCTAAACCTAACCCTAAACCTAACACTAACATTGACCGTAACCAAAACCTAAACCTAACCCTAACTCTAAGCATAACCGTAATCCTAACACTAACCCTAACACTAAACCCTAAATCTAACCCTAACCCTAACCCTAACGCAAACCTCACCATAACTGTAACCCTAACCCTAACCCAAACCTAACCCTAATCCTAACCCTAACCCTAACCCTAACCCTAACGCAAACCTAACCCTAACCATAAACTTAAACCTAACGCAAACCTAAACCTAAACGTAACCCTAAACCGAACCCTAACCCTAACCCTAACCCTAAAGAAAACCTAACCCTAAACCTAACCCTAAAACTAACCCTAACCCTATACCCTAACCCTAACCCTACCTTAACCTAACACTAACTCCATACCCTACCCATAACTCCTCCCTAACTTAACCCTAAACCTAACCCTAACTCTAACCTAAGCCTAACCCTAACCCTAATCCTAACCCTAAAGCTAACCCTAAACTTAAAACTAACCTTCACCCTACCCTAACGCAAACCTAACCCTAACTCTAACACTAACCCTAACCCTAATCCTAACCCTAAAGCTAACCCTAAACTTAAAACTAACCTTCACCCTACCCTAACGCAAACCTAACCCTAACCATAACACTAACACTAACCCTAACCTTAAACCTAAACTTAACCCTAACCCTAACGAAAACCTAACCCTAAACCTATCCCTAACCCTAACCCTACGGAAACCTAACGCTAAACCTAACCCTAACCCTAAACCTAATGCAAACCTAACACTAAATCCTAACCCTAACCCTAACCCTATCCCTAACCCTAAACCTAACGCAAACCTAACCATAACCCTAACCCTAACTCTAACCCTAACGCTAACCCTAACTCTAACCCTAACCCTAAACCTAACCCTAACGCAAACCTAACCGTAACCCTAACCCTAATCCTAACCTTAAACCTAAACTTAACCCTAACCCTAACGAAAACCTAACCCTAACCTAATCCTAACCCTAACCCTAACGCAAACATAAAACTAACCCTAACCTTAACCCCAAACCTAACACAAACCTAACCCTAAATTCTACCCTAACCCTAACCGTAACCCTACGCAAACCTAACCCTAACCCTACCTTAACCCTAACCCTAAACATAACCCTAACACTAACCCTAAAGCAAACCTAACCCTAACCCTAACCCTAAAGCCTATCCCTATCCCTAAAGCCTAACCCTAACCCTAACCGTAACCCTAAACCTAACGCAAACCTAACCCTAGCCCTAACCCTAACCCTAACGCAAACCAAACCCTAACCCTAAACCTAAACCTAAGCCTAACCATAACCCTAACGCAAACCAAACCCTAACCCTAACCCTAACCCTAACCCTAACCCTAACCATAACGCAAACCTAATCCTAACCATAACCCTAACCCTAACCCTAACGCATACCTAAACCTAACCCTAACCCTAACCCTAACCCTAACCCTAAGGCACCTAACCCTAACCCTAAATCTAACCCTAACCCTAAAGCAAACCTAACCCTAACCCTAACCTTATCCCTAACCCTAAACATAACCCTAACCCTAACCCTAACCCTAACCCTAACGCAAATCTAACCCTAACCCTAACCTTAATGCAAACCTAACCCAAAACTTAACGTTAAACATAAAACCCAAACGCTAACCTTAACCCTAACCCTTACCCTAACCCTAAACCCTAGCCCTATCCCTAACCCTAACCCTAACCGTAACCCTAAACCTAACGCAAACCTAACCCTAACCCTAACCCTAACCCTAACGCAAATCTAACCCTAAACCTAACCCTAAACCTAAGCCTAACCATAAACCTAAGGCAAACCAAACCCTAACCCTAACCCTAACCCTAACCCTAACCATAACGCAAACCTAACCCTAACCCTACTGAAAACCTAATCCTAACCCTAAAACTAACCCTAACCCTAAACCTAACCCTAACCCTAACCCTAACCTTAACGCAAACCTAACCCTATACTTAACGTTAACAATAAAA
>NC_142502.1:112332500-112337500 GCF_057876585.1 Rhinolophus sinicus
CTACCCCAACCCTAACCATAACGCAAACCTAACCCTAAACACAACTCTAACCCAAAACCTAACACTAATGCAAACCTAACCATAACCCTAACCCTAACACAAACCTAACCCTAACCCTAACGCTAAACCTAACCCTAACCCTAACCCTAACCCTAACCCTAACCCTAACCCTAACCGTAACCTTACGGAAACCTAACCCTAAACCTAACCATAACCCTAACCCTAACCCTAACGCAAAACTAACCCTAACCCTAACCCTAACGCATACCTAACCCTAACCCTAAACATAACCCTAAACCTAACCCAAACCCTAACCCTAACGCAAACCTAACCCTAACCCTAACCCTAATCCTAACGCAATATTACCCTAACCCTAACCCTAACCCTTACCCTAACAATAAGCCTAACACAAACCCTAATGCAAACCTAACCCTATCCTTAACCAAACCTAACCCTAAACCTAACTCTAACCCTAAACTTAAACCTAACGCAAACCTAACCCTAACCCTTACTCTAACACTAATCCTAACCTTAACGCAAACCTAACCCTAACCCTAACGCAAAACTAACCCTAAACCTAACGCTAAACCTAACCCTAAACTTATACCCTAACACTAACCCTACCTTTACCTAACCCTAACCCTATACCCTATCCATAACTCTACCCTACCCTAAACCTAAACCTAACCCTAAACCTAACCCTAACCCTAAAGCTAACCCTAAACTTAAAACTAACCTTAACCATACCTTAACGCAAACCTAACCCTAACCCTAACTCTAACTCTAACCCTAAACCTAAACCCTAACCCTAACCCTAACCCTAACCCTAACCCTATCGCAAAACTAATCGTAACCCTAACCCTAAGCCTAACCTTAAACCTAAACTTAACCCTAACCCTAACGAAAACCTAACCCTAAATCTATCCCTAACACTAACCCTGACGCAAACCTAACCCTAACCCTAACCCTAACCCTAAAACTATCGCAAACCTAACCCTAAATCCTAACCCTAACCCTAATCCTAACGCAAACCTAACTCTACCCCTAACCCTAACCCTAACCCTAACCCTAACGCAAAACTAACCCTAACCCTAACCCTAATCCTAATCCTAACCCTAAACCTAACCCAAAGCCTAACCCTAACGCAAACCTAACCCTAACCCTAACCTTAAACCTAACCCAAAACCTAACTCTAACGCTAGCCTTAATCCTAACCCTAACTCTAACCGTAAACCTTAACCCTATCCCTAACCCTTACCCTAACCTTAACCCTAAACCTAAACCTAACCCTAACCCTAACCCTAAAGCAAACCCAAACCCTAACCTTAACGCAAACCTAACACTAAACCTAACCCTACCCCTAAACCTAAACTTAACCCTAACATTAAAACTAACCTTAACACTAAACCTAAAGCAAACCTAACCGTAACCTTAACTCTACCCTAACCCTTAACGGATACATAACCCTAACCAAACCCTACTAACGCAAACTTAAACATAAATCCTAAAACTAAACCTAACCATAACGCTAACCGTAATGCTATCCTAACCCTAACCCTCTAATGCTAACCTAACCCTAGCCTAACCCTAATCCTAACCCGTAACCTAACCCTAACCCTAACCTAACCGTAACCCTAAAGCTAACTCTAAACCTACCCCTGACCCTAACCCTAAACCTAACCCTAATCCTAACCCTAACACTAACCCTACCCATAAACCTAACCCTAACCCTAACCCTAACCCTAAACCTTAGCCCTAACCCTAACCCTAACCCTACCCCTAACCATAACCCTGACGCAAACCTTACCCTAACCCTAACCCTAACCTAACCCTAACCCTAACCCTAACCCCAACCCAAACCCTAACGTAAACCTAACCCTAACCCTAACCTTAATCCTAACCCTAACACAAACCTAACCCTAACACTACTCCTAAACCTAACCCTAACCCTAACCCTAAAACCATAACGCTAACCCTAACCCTAACCCACAACCCTAGCCCTATCCCTAACCCTAACCCTAACCGTAACCCTAACCCTAACGCAAGCCTAACCCTAACCCTAACCTTAAACCTAATCCAAAACCCTAGCCCTAACCCTAACGCTACCCTAATCCAAACCCTAACACTAACGCAAACCTAACACAAATCCTAAACCTAAACCTAACACTAACCCTAATCCTAAACCTAACCCTAAACCTAACCTTGACCCTAACCCTAACCTTAACGCAAACCTAACCCTAAACTGAACGTTAACTATAAAACCCTAATGCTAACCTTTACCCTAAACCTAACCCTAACCCTAAACCCTGGCCCTATCCCTAACACAAACCCTAACCGTAACCCTAACCCTAACGCAAACCTAAACCTAACCCTAACCCTAAACCTAAGCCTAAACCTACCCCTAACCCTTACCCTAAACCTAACGCAAACCTAACCCTAACCCTAACCCTAACCCTAACCCTAACCCTAACGCAACCCTAAAACTAACCCTAACCCTAAACATAACAATAACCCTAAACCTAACGCAAACCTAACCTAACCCTAACCCTAACCCTAACCCTAACCCTAACGCAAATTTACCCAAACCCTAACCCTATACCTAACGCATACATAAACCTAAACTTAACACTAACCCTAACTCTTACCCTAACCCTAAACCTAAACCTAACCATAACCCCAAACCTAACCCTAACCCTAACGCAAACCTAACCCTATCCCTAACCCTAACCATAACACTAACCCTATCCCTAACGCAAACATTACCCTAAACCTAACCCTAACCATAACCCTAACGCATACCTAAACCTAACCCTAACCCTAACCCTAATGCAAACCTAACCGTAACGCTAACCCTAACCCTAACGCAAACCTAAACCTAAACCTAACCCTAACCCTAAACCTAACCCTAACTCTAACCCTAACATTAACGCAAACCTAACCCGAAACTTAAAGCTAACCATAATACCCTGACGCTAACCCTAACACTAACCCTAACACTGAACCCTAGTCCTATCCCTAAACATAACCCTAACTGTAACCCTAATCCTAACGCAAACCTAACCCTAACCCTAACCCTAAACCTAACCCTAAACATAACCCTAACCCTAACCCTAACCCAAACCCTAACGCAAACCTAATCCTAACCCTATCCCTAACCCTATCCTAACGCAAACCTAACCCTAACCCTAATCCTAACACTAAACCTAACCCTAAACCTAACCCTACGCAAACCTAACCCTAACTCTAACCCTAAATCAAACCCTAACTCCAACCCTAACCCTAAAGAAAACCTAACCATAATCCTAACCCTAACCATAACCCTAACGCATACCTAATCATAACCCTACCCTTAACCCTAACCTTAACCATAACCCTAACCCTAACCCTGATGCAAACCTAACCCTAACCCTAACCTAACCCTAACCTTAACCCTAACCCTAACCCTAACCCTAACGTAAAACTAACCTTAAACCTATACCTAATCCCAACCCTAACGCAAACCTAACTTTAACCCTAATCCTAAACCTAACCCTAACCCTAACCCTAACCCTAACGCTAACCCTAACCTTAACGCAAACCTAACCCTAAACTGAACGTTAACCAAAAAACCCTAACGATAACATTAACCCTAAAACTAACCATAACCCTAAACCCGGGCCCTATCCCTAACACAAACCCTAACCGTAACCCTAAACCTAACTCAAAACTAACCTTAACCCTAACCCTAAACCTAAGCCTAAACCTAACCCTAACCCTTACTCTAATCCTAACGCAAACCTAACCCTAATCCTAACCCTAACCCTAACCCTAACGCTAACCTAACCCTAAACCTAACCCTAAACCTAACCCTAACCGTAAACCTAACGCAAACCTAACCCTAACCCTAACCCTAACCCTAACCATAATGCAAACCTAACCCTAACCCTAACCTTAATCGTAAACCCTAACCCTAACCCTAAACCTAACCTAACACTAACCCTAACCCTAACCCTAACCTAAGCCTAACTCTTACCCTAACCATAACCCTAAACCTAACCATAACCCTTATCTTAACGCAAACCCAACACTAACCCTAACCCTACCCTAGCCGTAACCCTGACCCTAACGCTAACCCTAACCCTAACGCAAACCTAACCATAAACCTAACCCTAATCCTAAACTTATCCCTAACCCTAACCCTAAACATAACCGTAACCCTAACACTAACCTTAACGCAAACCTAACCCTAAACTTAACGTTAACCATAAAACCCTACCGCTAACCTTAACCCTAACCATAAACCTAACCCTAAACCTAACCCTAACCCTAACCCTAACGCAAACCTAACCCTAACCCTAACCATAACCCTAACGCTAAAACCCTAAACCTAACCCTAACCTAACCCTAACCCTAACCCTAACCCTAACCTAAGCCTAACTCTTACCCTAACCCCAAACCTAAACCTAACCCTAACCACAACCCTAACCCTAATCCTAACGCAACCCTAACCCTAACCCTAACCCTAACCCTAACCCTATCCCTAACGCAACCATAACCCTAAACGTAACCCTAACCCTAACCTTAACGAATACCTAACCCTAAACCTAACCCTAATCCTAATGCAAACCTAACCGTAACGCTAACCCTAACCCTAACCCTAACGCAAACCTAAACCTAACCATAACCCTAACCCTAAACCGAAACTTAACGCTAACCATAAAACCCTAATGCTAACCCTAACACTAACCCTAACCCTAACCCTAAACCCTAGACCTATCCCTAACCCTAACCCTAACCGTAACCCTAAACCTAACGCAAGCCTAACCCTAATCCTAACCCTAACCCTAATTCTAAACCCTAGCCCTAACCCTAACCCTAACCCTAATCCAAATCCTAATCCTAACGCAAACCTCACACTAACCCTAAACCTAAACCTAACCCTAACCCTGACCCTAACCCTACCCCAAACGCAAACCTAACTCTAACCCTAACCCTAAAGCTAACCGTAACCTTAAATCTAA
>NC_142502.1:112345000-112347500 GCF_057876585.1 Rhinolophus sinicus
CTAAAACTAAACCTAACCATAACCCTAACCGTAATACTACCCTAACCCTAACCCTAACCCTAACCCTAACCCTAATGCTAACCTAATCCTAGCCTAACCCTAATCCTAACCCGTAACCTAACCCTAACCCTAACCTAACCGTAACCCTAACGCTAACACTAAACCTACCCCTAACCCTAACCCTATCCCTAATCCTAACCCTAAACCTAACCCTACCCATAAGCCTAACCCTAACCCTAACCCTAACCCTAACCCTAAACCCTACCCCTAAACCTAACCCTGACGCAAACCTAACCCTAACCCTAACCCTAACCTAACTCTAACCCTAACCCTAACCCTAACCCAAACCCTAACGTAAACCTAACCCTAACCCTAACCCTAACCCGAACGCAACCCTAACCCTAACCCTAACCCTAAACCTAACCCTAACCCTAAACCTATCGCAAACCTAACCCTAACCCTAACCCTAACCCTAAACCCTACCCCTAAACCTAACCCTGACGCAAACCTAACCCTAACCCTAACCCTAACCTAACTCTAACCCTAACCCTAACCCTAACCCAAACCCTAACGTAAACCTAACCCTAACCCTAACCCTAACCCGAACGCAACCCTAACCCTAACCCTAACCCTAAACCTAACCCTAACCCTAAACCTATCGCAAACCTAACCCTAACCCTAACCCTAACCCTACCCCTAACCCTAACCCTATCTCTAATCCTAACCCTAAACCTAACCCTACCCATAAGCCTAACCCTAACCCTAACCCTAACCCTAACCCTAAACCCTACCCCTAAACCTAACCCTGACGCAAACCTAACCCTAACCCTAACCCTAACCTAACTCTAACCCTAACCCTAACCCTAACCCAAACCCTAACGTAAACCTAACCGTAACCCTAACCCTAACCCGAACACAACCCTAACCCTAACCCTAACCCTAAACCTAACCCTAACCCTAAACCTATCGCAAACCTAACCCTAACCCTAACCCTAACCCTAACCCTAACCCTAACGCAAATTTACCCTAACCCTAACCCTAAACCTCACGCATACATAACCCTAACCCTAACACAAACCCTAACTCTAACCCTAACCCTAACCATAAACCTAACGCATACCTAACCCTAAACTTAACCCTAACCCTAAACCTAACCCTAACCCTGCCCATAACCCTAACCCTAACCCTAAACCTAAACCTAAACCCTAGCCCTAAACCGAAACCTAACCCTTCCCCTAACCCTAACCCTGACTCAAACCTAACCTTAACCCTAACCCTAACCTAACCCTAACCCTAACCCTAAACCTAACCCTAAAACTAACCCTAACCCTAACGTAAACCTAAACCTAACCGTAACCCTAATCCTAACCCTAACACAAACCTAACCCTACCCTAATCCTAAACCTAAACCTAAACCTAACCCTAACCCTAACCCTAACCTTAACGAAAACCTAACCCTAAAATGAACGTTAACCATAAAACCCTAACGCTAAACTTAACCCTAAACCTAACACTAACCCTAAACCCTGGCCCTATCCCTAACCCAAACCCTAACCGGAACCCTAACCCTAACGCAAACCTAACCCTAACCCTAACCCTAAACCTAAGCCTACACCTAACCCTAACCCTAACCCTTACCCTAACGCAAACCTAACACTAACATTAACCTAACCTAACCCTAACGCAACCCTAACCCTAACCCTAACCCTAAACATAACCCTAACCCTAAACCTAACGCAAACCTAACCCTAACACTAACCCTAACCCTAAAGCAAACCTAACCATAACCCTAACCCTAACCATAACCCTAACGGATACCTAACCCTAACCCTAACTCTAAAACTAATCTTAACAATAACCCTAACCCTAACCCTAACCTAAACCTAACCCAAACCCTAAACCTAACACTAACCCTAACAGTAAACTAACTTTAAAATTAAACCCTAACCATAACCCTAACCCTATCTCTAACAATAATCTAAAACTAACCCTAACCTAAACCCTAAACCTAACATGAAAACTAACCTTAACCCTAACCCTAACCTAACCCTAACCCTAACCCTAACGCATACACTAACCCTAACGCAAACCTAACCCTAAACCTAACCCAACATATAACCCTAATTCTAACCCTAACCTTAACGAAAAACCTAACCCTAAACTTAACGTTAACCATAAAACCCTAACGCTAACCTTAACCCTAACCCTAACCCTAGCCCTATCCCTAACCTTAACCCTAACCGTAACCCTAACCTTAATCGTAAACTTAACCCTAACCCTAAACCTAACCTAACACTAACCTTAACCCAAACCCTAACCTAAGCCTAACTCTTACCCTAACCCTAACCCTAAACCAAACTCTAACCCTAACCCTAACGTAAAACTAAACCTATACCTAACCCTAACCCTAACGCTAACCCTAACCCTATCGCAAAGCTAACCCTAACCGTAACCCTAACCTAAACCCTAAACCTAACACTAACACTAACCCTAACCTTAA